>NW_027395284.1:4644654-4680584 GCF_027580225.2 Misgurnus anguillicaudatus
TTCAGTATCTGTGTGACACACAAACAAATTCCCGGACAAATCCCAGATGCATTTTCCTTGTGTGTGTGAGAGAGAGAGAGAGAGAGAGAAAGAGAGAGAGAGAGAGAGAGAGAGAGAGAGAGAGAGAGAGAGAGAGAGAGAGAGAGAGAGAGAGAGAGAGAGAGAGAGAGAGAGAGAGAGAGAGAGAGAGAGAGTCACAAAACAGCTCAACAGATGGCGGACTTGCGGACTTGTGTACAATGAAATGTTGCGAATAACAGACATTTTCCCTTAAGTTTTTAAGGGAAAATGGGACTTAAGGACTTTGTAGCAATGCATAGCAGAACTTCTGCTGACCTCATATTTTTTGCTTTAAAAGTGCATAACTCACCTATAAAAATCATTAAACAATTCCATAAATTCCAGTTTGACCTCGGACGCAGTAATATTGACAGAAGTATAAGCGAGAGGAGGGCAGGAGTGATATTTTACTGCACGAGGTTGAAGTGCTGTAAGCTAAGTACTCTTCCGCCATACAATATAGTTCTCAATTTTTATCCGCTTAAAAAATCGGCACTTTTTGTGTCACCATACTTACTCGTGTAACTACTCATGTAACAGCCTTTAAATAGGGAAAACATGAAAATGTTTGGTGCATCCATTAAAGGACAAGTTCGGTATTTTACACTTAAAGCCCTATTTTCAGATTGTTTATGATGAAATAGAATGGTTTTGACTGAAATTTGGACATATGATGCTGGCCCGAGAATTTTCTGGTGTTTGTTGTATCACCCTCCACCTCTACAATGGCTGCATATTTGCACTGGAACAATCCTTCCTAAAATGCATTAAACTTTCGTTTACAAAGACGTGAAACTCACCGAGTGGTCAGGGGTGTTCACTGATATGCTCACCAAAAATCGCTGCAAACGATGTTTTCAACAGGTTTTATCGTAGGTTTTGTCCAACTCCATTGACTTTTATTAGATGTGCTGTGATGTACGGTATTACTCCACGCTGGGAACGTTGTTTGTATTCTTGCAATTGGCAAAGGTGGATTATCGCCACCAACTGGGCTGGAGTGTCTATTATTCAAGCTCTCAATGGAAGAATGTACGGGTGTGAGGCGTTTGGAAAAATAGGTCCACAAGTTAACAACGAATGCTAAAACAGCTGTTGAAAAGCATATTTTGCAGCGATTTTTGTGTGAGCATATCAGTGAACACCCCTGACCACTCGGTGAGTTTCACATCTTTGTAAACAAAAGTTTAATGCATTTTAGGAAAAATTGTTCCAGTTCACCTATGCAGCCATTGTAGAGGTGGGAGGTGAAACAACAACACCCGAAAATTCTCGGGCCAGCATCATATGTCCAAATTTCAGTCAAAACTGTTCTATTTTTCATCATAAACAATCTGAAAACAGGGCTTTAAGTGTAAAATACCAAACTTGTCCTTTAAATAAAGACTGTACTTTTACTTGAGTAGAATATTTTATTACTCTTTCCACCTCTGATCAGAACAAATACATTTGTACATGTTTGTAAGAACATGAGGATGAGAAAATGACAAGAGAATTTTCATTTTGGGCAAACTATCCCTTTAAAATGAATGTGATTGTGTCGCTTTGTCACTTGTAATGTAAACGGGGTGTAACACTTCCTCCAAAGTTGAAACCAAATCTACACCATTGACTTTGGCTACTGTATTCTCTTGTTTAAAGTCCTTGAGTATTATCTTTCAGTCTGAGTAGATTGCACATTCTTGAAGGCTTATCTGGCTCTCCTACTTATTCTGAGGTCATGATTAGTGATGTCTGGTTATAAAGCTGCTTTGTGTCTTTCACAGCATGACCTTTTGTAGAATGTTGCTATTGCTAATGTAGAAACTAAAGCAGCAGGTGCATGAGAATGCAAGCACAGAAAGGTTACTCACACCACTTTCATTAAAAGGGTACAGATGCCGTCACTGTGTCCATAACCTTTGAAGAGCTCCTATTATCTACAGTGTTTCCTAATAGCTCCTGATATCTACAATATCAAATTCCTACAATGTCTAGACAAATGAAGAACTCTCTACAGGAGTTAAAGCTGACTTTGTCAATCAAAAAAAAGAAGATTTTTTATTTATACGTTTATTTAAATAGGGACAGATACAAAGAAGAAACATAGCGTCGCTGTCCGATGAAAACCATGTATGTCCATTTTGCCGATTTTTCGATGGATTGAATGTCCAGGTTCATTTCCGTATACAGTATGCTTCACATATCTAAATGGCCAATGAAACGTTGTGAAATCATGTCATCTGATTTTCACGTATATCCATTTGGTGTCAAAGCTGTCAATCACGCTGCGTATCTCCCACCCTGTGGAAGCATCTTGCGGGTCTCGATAAGTTTCATCGAAGCTCAGCACTGGATAGATGAATAAACATAGCCTGGTGAGACAATGACTTTCCTTCATCGAGGCAACGTTTCCCCCTGACGGCAGACGTACGTCTAGGAGTGACAAAATTACGGTAGGACTGTGCAAACAAAATATCTGTCTAGCATTACCATGTCAGAGAGACATTTAATTAATAAATGTAAAAATAATATTAAATAAACTAAGCGTATTTAATAAACTAAGACGTAGGGTATTTAATAAACTGAGCGTATTCATCTGTCAATATGAAACACGACTTGGCCATTCTAATTAATGATCAGAAGAACGCGTATTGACCACCGTTACTGTAAAATATGCACGTATGTCCATTTAAAGGAGCGGTGAATCAAAAACTCAATTTTAACTTGATAATTTGTTATATAAGAGGTCATCATACTTAAATGAACATCCTGCAAGTTTCAGAACTGAAAACGTCCGTGCTACTGAAATATAACCGTCTTTGGCACCAAGCCAGCTAAAAACTCCAGTCTAAAATTCGGAAATCTATGACGTCAAAGTAGAATTGAAACACCTCCCCATAACCAAAAGGACAAGTCTACCTTTGTAGCCCCGCCCACAGCTTCGCGTGACACGTGTGTCTCAGTAAGTAAACATGTCTTTAAAGATTGACAAATTTAACCAAAATGACTTTTTAAATACATTTTTTCTGAGAGACTTTTATTTTGACGCGGTGATCTGTTATGATACCATGGAAACGCATTTTCACAACCGCGTGGGAACAACCATGGGAACAACACAGAAGCTAAATACTTCAATTCGGAGGCTTGGAACTTAACATTAGCAATATGCTTGGATAAAGTTTGCTTTTGAAGAAGTTCCAGCTCGTGTGGGGAGCGTTTGTTAACGTTGTGGACATGGATTCATTTGTAAAGAAGTCGATGCTGGATTTGCAGAGAGACTCAGTCAGAAGCACCACTTATATTGGATCTGACAACAATGACACAGCAGTATAATTCACAGTAAGACATTTTACTTTATTTAAGTTACTGCGTTTCACTATTGCTTTGTTAAAAGAGATTGCTTAATGTGTCCTGTTGTAACATCCGTGTCTAAATACGTTTGTTGACTGTTTTAATTTACTAAAAACATTAAACGATTAATAAAGGTACAACACTTAACAATACGACTGTAATTTAAAGGTAGAAATATACAAAGTTAGTTATAAGGAAGGATTTATCAACCGCAGTTTAGATTCTGATGCCCGTTTACTGTGTTGTATACGGTAATTTAGGCAAGTTCCGTTTGAAAGGTCAAACACTCAACAAAGCTTATTTTTTATCATATAACTGTGGTATTTAACATTACGTCAATGTAAAAGCGACCTCACAAGCACAATAGAAATATACAAAGTTATTGATAAGGATTTATTAGCCGCAGTTTAGATTCGGATGCACGCTTACTGTGTTTTATACGGTAATTTAGTCACGTCGAGTTTTGTTTCTACTTTAATATACGTATTGTCATTTATGTGTATCATGTTTAGCACCCAGAATCTTTTGTGTCTCAAACATATTTGTGTTCGGCTGCTATTTTTATCACATTAATGTTTTTAAAACATTTCCCTACATGTAATGACGGGGAATGAAGCTGTCCAATCATAGCGGTGGGTGTTTACGTTCAGGTCTTCAATGCGGCCCGCCCCTTCAAACGAACCATTTCTCAAGACAGCCACTAATCCATGTTACAAAATAGCGTATTACTTATTGCTTTTGATGTTTTTGAATGTAAAAACAACGCGAAATGCATAAGTAGACATCAATCAACGTCATAAAGCAATAAAATCGACCAATTCACGGCCCCTTTAAACTTAATTTTGGTCAAACGTGGATAATATCATTACACTGGCAAGAATATAGTTACATGTAAAGATGCCGTACCAAGTATGACAACGCTACATTCAACTGCTTTTGAAATACGATGTTGTTTTCACTTCCTGAAAGGTAACCGTTTTGGACATACGTGAGTTTCATCGGGCAGCGACGATAGATAAACTGTAAACAGTCATCTGATTTATGCTTCATATTGTTTTTAGCTAAAACTAATTCACAACACTTGTCCCTAGAGTGGCTTTTATAGTTAAAAAATTACAGACTAACATTATTAAAAGTGAGGTAAGAACCAAATTAAATTAAATACAATGAACAGAGAAAAAAGAATACAGAGAAAGCACAATATAGAGAAGATAATACAATGAGAAATACAGAAGGTTCACCACAAGATGCAAAAGCATCAAGAATTCTAGACACGCTCCAGCGCATTCAAATATAGACGCTTTTGAAATAAAACTCGTGTTTACAGCCGGTGGGACCAGTAGCAAAGGCAGACAATGAGCACTTTCCAAAACGGGACATCCCGAGTTTTCCATGCGTTTTAGATTTTAATGAACACAAATGCAAGAATGCTTCCAAGAAGTGGTCAGGACACAATCAACTTGAGGCATGAAACACTGGGAACATCTCCAACCCGCAAATTAAGCAAGTGGGGCCACTGTGAGTGCAGGCTGCCAAGGGACAGCAGTTTTCAACCCAGTAGCACGACAACACCGGCCAGAGAAAACTGAACAGCACACCAGGAATTCTTCCTGTACTTCCGATTTGCCAACCCGTGCCTTTTCCCTGATATCAGATTGCTACTGCTCAGCTCAAACCTCATCCAGACTACACTACATATCTCTAGACCAGTGTTTCCCAATCCTGGTCCTCAAGTACCCCCTCCCTGAAAGTTTTAGATGTCTCCTTATTTAAAACCCCTGATTCAACTCATCAGCTTTTTAGCAAGACATGTTAACCATTCGGGAAGGAGTCTGATGAGTTGAATCAGGGGCACATTCAAGTTAAATGATGCACAACGTTTTGCTACGGTTTCCACGTTGGACGACATGTTTCCTGGAAACGGTTTGCAACGATGTGCAACAGGGTTTGAGATACGTTTTCTCTTGTTTGGTGGGTGTGTCAGAACTGCAGTCCAATCAGCAGAAACTTGAAAATAAACCATGCGGTACTAAAGAGACAGCTCGCACAATGGGTTCAAGCTGGAATGTTCTCTTTTATTTTGGACGGCAAGGGCAGTGACTGTAACATCAAGCGTATTTTACAGCATTACATCAGGCTCTGGAAACGTTTAGAAAAGAACAAAAAACATGCTTCTCAGCTACTGTAGTTTCAACTCTTGCGTCATTACAACAGGGTGTTCAATGCATCACTGTTTCAGTTTAATAAACGTTATGCAATGGGGGCTGAACGCAGCCCAGGGGTTTTAAATAAGGAGACATCTAAAACATTCTAGAAGGGGGTAATTGAGGACAAGGATTGGGAAACACTGGTCTAGACTAATAACAAATGTATTCTAACACAGTATTTAAGGTGACATATCATGAATATCTCAGAGCCCTGTCCCTGGATAGCACGGCAAATACGTTTACCAATTTAACCTATCTGACCTATTTGTAAGTGTGAACTCGTGAAACCTAGAAAATGTGAAAAAGAACAACCCAGTAACTTAGTTTTGGTAAACCATTCTCTGCAAGCATGTGGAAAAATAGATCATTAAAATCTGGCTCCCTTTTGATGTCGAAATGGGATCTTATTATAATAATACCGCCCATTAATCTGCACTATCCAATAAGGGATGTAGCGGTTAATCGTGTGTCATGTGTGTCAATTCTGAATCGCAAGGCTGTGATTTTGTGTTTCATGCACAGCTTGAGCGTGTACTATGCATTTGGTCAGTAGGAAGTCCTTAGAAATCTAAAATCATTAAGAGTCGGAGTCGTTTATAACGTGCATTTAAAAAAGCAACACTCGTTAAATAAAAAACATTCAAAATATTCTTTATTATCATGAAAATACCTAAAACAATTTGAAAAACAGCGATATAAATATTCCTGTAGACATTTCCTGGAATAGCGTTGTTCTACTTCTTCTGTGGCACAAAGGAATTTTCTGCCTGAGAGCGCCCCCTGGCTTTGGGATGTTCCGGGATTTCACTGTAATTCATTAAAATTCATTCATTGAGAAAACACGCATTTGCACGGTTAATCGTTACGCTCCTACTTTCCAACCACGGCACTGCCATTTAGTACAGAGAAGTGGCAATGCTACATGCTATAATAAATTATCTATATGGTATTTTGAGCTAAAATATCTTAAAAAAGTCTTGTGAAATGTTCCCTTTAAAAAACTGAATAAAATGGTAAGCTAAAGAAGTGTGAAGTATTTAAAGCAACACTATGTAGTTTCCATGTAAAAATGACTTACAGCTCCCCCATGTGGTTGAAAAGCGCAACAGTGCCTGGTATCAGACACTCTTCTGCAGGCAGGGGGAGGGGCTGGGCTGTGTTTCCTACCCTCCACCGCCACTTTCAGAGTGTGCTTGTAGCAGCTAGGAGGCTGCTCAGGTTGCAGCAACAGTACAATTTGTCCAGTTAAAAGCTGTTCTATCACTGAAATAATTTTAGAGACATTATTTAAAGGTAAAAAAACTACATAGTGTTGCTTTAAAGACGGGGCACGTGATTTTTGAAAAACACTTTGGAAGAGGGAGTCGGCCGAATACCAAAACACACTTGTAGCCAATTAGCAGTAAGGGGCGTGTCTACTAACAACATCGTTGCCTGGGTTGCGTATGTGTGGGGCGGGTCAAAAGAATCAAAAGAAGGTCTATATAGAGACAGAGCGCAGCGTGTCATAACCTGAAAACCATGCCCAGTGGAGGGTAAAACAATCCATCCGTCTCCATTGAGTTTGTATTGCAAGAGGCTGCCTTCTTATAAACTGAATAATGCCTAAAAGCTGCTGTGTGACAAGATGTACAACTAACAAGCCAAAAAACCCATAAATACGTTTTTATAAGCTGTCGAGCCCAAAAAACATGTTTAAAGACACAAAAGTGGAAACAGGCAGCTTTTCATAGTACTACTATTAGAAGAACTGCGACCACTAAAGGGAAACGTAGTCGGCAATCCACTTTTTCTCCTTAAAAGCTGTGTTTTACGGCTCGACAGCTTATAAAAATGTATTTCTGGGTTTTTTTTGCTTGTTAGCTGTACATATTGTCACACAGCAGCTTTTAGGCATTATTCTGTTTTTTGTTATAAGCCAGAAATGACAAGGAGGCGGCCTCTCGCAATACAAAGTTAAAGGAATAGTCTACTCATTTTCAATATTAAAATATGTTATTACCTTAACTAAGAATTGTTGATACATCCCTCTATCATCTGTGTGCGTGCACGTAAGCACTGGAGCGCGCTACGACGCTTCGATAGCATTTAGCTTAGCCCCATTCATTCAATGCTACCATTTAGAGATAAAGTTAGAAGTGACCAAACACATCAACGTTTTTCCTATTTAAGACGAGTAGTAATACGAGCAAGTTTGGTGGTACAAAATAAAACGTAGCGCTTTTCTAAGCGGATTTAAAAGAGGAACTATATTTTATGGCGTAATAGCACTTTTGGGAGTATTTCGACTCGCCTGAAAAGTCCGCTCCCCTTCTCACTCTCATAATGGGAGAGGGAGGGTGTTACTGCGCCGAGTCCAAGTACTCCCAAAAGTGCTATTACGCCATAAAATATAGTTCCTCTTTTAAATCCGCTTAGAAAAGCGCTACGTTTTTGTACCACCAAACTTGCTCGTATAACTACCCGTCTTAAATAGGAAAACCGTTGATGTGTTTGGTCACTTCTAACTTTATCTCTAAATGGTACCATTGAATGAATGGGGCTAAGCTAAATCCTATCGAAGTGTCACAGCGCGCTCCAGCGCTTACGTGCTTGACACAGATGATAGAGGGATGTATCAACAGTTAAGGTAATAACATATTTTAATATTGAAAATGAGTAGACTATTCCTTTAATGGAGACAGTTGAATTGGGCGTGGGCGTGGTTTTCAAATTTGCATAACTGGGCTCTGTCTCTATTCTGTTGTGGTAGAGGCGTGTTTGTTTAGGTGATTTCATTTGTTAACATTGGCTTTCAGAGATCATGGACCCTGCCTTTAATGTCAGCTCCTCTTACACTTGAGCAATAGCAGGAACCTGGAGGCTCTCTTAAGGGCTATTTTGTTATGACAATTGTGTTTTACATTTTGTGTAAAAAGACTTGAATGATAGGTTATTTCATTCCATTCCTTCTGTTCATCTCACACACGTCTTGTTTTGTGTTGACTCTACATGGGCTGAGATATGCTGCCCTACAAAGGCTAAGTGCAGTAACTACGCAAACACTGAAACCGAGAAAAATGCCCTTGAAGTTTTTTACACCAGCCAGTCAAACATGTTACTGCAATTTTGCACAAACGTTTCTGTGAAATGGGACAATATTGAACCAGGAGACTTTGTCACAAGACACAACAGATCTCACAAAGCCCATTTCAACCTCAATATTGACCAAATGCGTAGTTACTGCGCTTTGGCTTTGTAGGGCAGTATGGGTGGGCCTGTCTGAGAGCACATTTACACCAGGTATTAAGATGTGTTTTGGTCGATCGGATTACAAGTGGATGCATGTTCGTTCTAGGGCTGTTCCGAATACCATTTTTTGAGCTTCGAAGCTCTAGTAGAAATAAAATCGAATATTCGAAGCTTCGGAAGGAGGGGCTGAACATATTTTTTTCTTTAATAAAGGCAGGAATCTCTCTCTGTGTGTATGTGTGTGTGTGTGTGTGTCTGTCTATCTAAAGTTTTATTATGTGGCGGATGTGTTGCTGCGGACCCAAGGCAGTGTAGTGCCTTTTTTCGTGCAATATGGACATGTGACACATTTAAAAATATTACAGAACAGCGCAAGCCGGAAGCGGCGTGCCTGTCACGCTTCATGCGAGAACAGCATTTGTGAAACAAAACACAAGAGCAATACTTTTAATAAGGTAGCCTAACATTTTTCGAACAAACAAACATTCCGTATCAGAAATAAGCAATACGTCTCTTTGACCAGTTTTGACTGCTTCTGTCCTAATTACTTCAAAGGGAGGGTCTATGGGTGTGACCTTTAAACATGAGTGGGAGAAATGACAGATTTAATGAAAGTGACTCTTAGAACGGATGTGTTTAAAACAACACATTAGTGTTGTTTCTGGGACAACACACTAAATGCGTTGTCATCCACCCCTCTCTTATTATAACCCATGTGTTGTTATAGAAACTACACATTTTGTGTTTCCCAGACAGGGATAAGACTAGTCCTAGACTAAAATAAATATAAGAGCTGTCCAAACTAAAAACAACTTGCAATGAAATATCTTAAAATACATCAGTGCCCTTAGTTTTGCCTCAAAATGCACACAAGTAATGTTTTTAGCAAGCCATGTTTGTTAAAACTAGTTATATTTCATAATTAAACTAAGGACTAGTCCAGGCTTAAGCTAATTCCTGTCCGGGAAACCACCCTCTTGTGTTTTATTTTAACACAAAATCAACACAAAATGAAACATATTGTGTTAAGTTTTAAATGGGACATTCCATGAAAATCAGACTTTTTCCATGTTTAAGTGCTATAATCGGGTCCCCAGTGCTTCTACCAACCCAGAAAACATGAAAAATAGCAACCCTGTAACTTTGTTTTGGTAAGGCTCTCTCTGCAAGCATGTGAATAAATAGGTCATGCGGATTTCGCTCCCCCCATGACGTAGGTAAGGGCTCCAATTATAATGATACCGCCCCTTCAACTGCGCTATCCAACCATGAGGCTACCTCGAGTGCGATAGACAGAGAGAGAAAGAATGACTGACAGCACGACGCGTTTGTGTTCCATCAAACACAAATAGGAGCATACAATCTTATAACTTGTAGTTTTAATAATCTTTCTAAAGATTGAATTAACGTTCTAAAGGATTAACGTTACCTTAGTGCAACAGAGAGAGAGCGAGTGAGCGAACGAACGCGAGAGAGAGAGCAACGCGACGGTTCGCTTTCAAGCAAGTTATGTTGTTTAATATGTTTCTCTGAAGTTTATATAAATGAACACGAGGATTAATGCACTGCACGAGACAGAGTGAGTGAACAACGCGTATTCACTATCATACACAATAAGTAAATATGTTGTTTAATGTTTCTCTGAAGTTTCAAATGAATGAGGAGTTACAAAATAGATGAGAGACTGACAGAAACGCGAATGTGTTCAATATGTGTGCACAATAAACTTAAACACGTCATTTGATCTGTTTCTCTAAAGTTTAAGCATTAAACGTGTTGTTTTATTACAGATCATTTAAATGTGCTCGTGTGGTTTGGTCAAAAAGCAAACTTCTGAGTGTTTGTGGACGTGTATTTTATTGTAACATGCTGAAACTCATTATGCCTGTTTAAAACAAGGGCAACATGAGACCTTAAGTCTTTATTTTTATTCCACAATGTTTCCCATCTACTGATAAACATGTATTTAGTATGCATAAAACAGATAATTGACTTTTTAAACTTGTTCATATATATAACGCTTAACATCGCTCACTAACTTCTTTCGTGAGAGAATGTCCCTCGATGCTATGTCAGCTCTAAAGCGGGAGCGCTTGAGACTCCGCCCACCTGAGCAGCTCGTTTGGATTTAAAGGGATACACACAAAAACGGTGCATTTTTGCTCAGCCCCATAAATTGCCTATTTTAACATGCCACAATAAATTACCTATATGGTATTTTGAGCTAAAACTTCACATATGTACTCTGGGGACATCAAAGATTTATTTAATATCTTAAAAACGTCTTCTGGAATGTCCCCTTTAACACATTATGTGTAAAGCTTAAAGGTGCAGTGTGTACATTTTAGTGGCATCTAGTGGTGATGTTCCAAATTGCAACCAACGGCTCAGTCCACGGCTCACCCCTCACTTTTGAAAGGCACAGAAAAGCAACAGCAGCCGCCACAGGACAATAATATCATTGTTGGAGACAACTTAGTAAAAAAAATGTCCGTTATGGGCTTCTGTAGAAACATGGCCGTACAAAATGGCGACTTCCATGTAAGGGGACCCTCAGTGTATGTAGATAAAAACGACTCATTCTAAGGTAATAAAAACATAACAGTTAATTATGTAAGGTCTTTATACACCACTGATAATATAGTTATGTATATCATATGTCAAGAGATCATTCAAAAGGTTACACGTTGCACCTTTAATGCACAAAGATGTGTAAAAAATTAACACGTCCTTTCTAAGAGTGTATTTCTGTTTGTGTTCTTAGTAAACATGCTGAACAATGTTTTGTGCATGTACAGTTATGTTTAAAATAATAGCATTGTACTAATAAGTGAATAAAGTGCAAAAATTTTAAAAATAGAGTTTATTCCATATTTCTAATGTAGTGAAAACATTACACATTCAATTATAAATTAAAGCATTAACACAGTTTACAAGTCTGTCTTGTTCTTTTAAAGGGAAGCAAAGAAAATGAATATTAAGCTGTACAAAAAATATATAATTAAGATTTCTTAAGAAATATTGAATTAAAAATATTTAGTTAGTGATAACTGCTGCACATCTGCACATGACCATGTTGAATTGTGTTTACAGTGTACTGTAGCTTGGATTCAGGGAGTTGTCGATGACCCTTAGGGGGCGTGCACACCAACGCTTTTAAGCCCGCGGCCGGCGCATGTTTTCAATTGTTTCCAATGGAAGCTCAGCGTTTTTCAAATAAGCCGGCGCCCGGCGGTTTTTCAGCGCTCAGCGCTGAGCGCCGAGAGTTGAGAAATGTTCAACTTTGGAAGAAAAGCTCCGCTCGTCAATGTCAGTTCTCACGCGGCCGTCCAATCACAGTGGAGGAGGGGCGGGACATTACCACAGCAACCAACCGGCTCGCAGCTGAAGTATCACAGCTAACAAAGCGCTCAGCTGAAGAAAGCTGGCACTCAGCTGAAAAACAGCTGGCATTCGGCGTCCTCAAGGCGTTTTCAGCCGCGTTTAAAAGTTTTGGTGTGTCCAGCCCCTTAGACCCCAAAAGAACAATGATACTCTTATCAGACCACAAAATGTCACGCCTTTTTTATTTAGGTCAGTTTATGTGTTGATGTGATTCTGCTGCTCATGCCTTTTTTCAACAATGGCGCTTCTTGCAAACAGCTTAGCTTCAATCAGATGTCTTCTAAATGTCACAGTACCTACATCAGTGTTGTGCCTGAATGAGTTCATATTTTGGGTGAACACTGAACGTACTGTATTACTGTCGGATGAATGTTACTGTGAACTCATTCAATCTGGTGTTTGTGAATGGCACGCTCTCTCAGTTTAATGTCGTTCACTAGGGTGCCAGATTTCTATAGACTTCCAGGTAAAAAACACGGCTAAAACACACTGTAAACAGGCCTAATGTGTAGCGGAAAAAAAAACCCAATCTGGCAACACCAGCCACCAGCGTTTCATCACTGCATCACTGCTTAATTGATTCCACAAGGTGCTGAAAGCATTCTTTAGAAATGTTGGCCATATTGATACGATGGCAGCTTGCAGTTGATGGAGATTTGTGGGATGCTCTATTGGGATGTGGTGACTGTGGGGGCCATTTTAGTACAGTGAACTCATTGTCATGTTCAAGATACCAATTTGAAATGATTTGAGCTTTGAGACATGGTCAGAAAGGGATGGACATGGTCAGAAACAATGCTCAGGTAGGCCGTGGCATTTAAACGATGCCCAATTGGCATTAAGGGGCCTAAAGTGGGCCAAAAAAACATCCCCCACACCATTACACCACCAACACCAGCCTGCACAGTGGTAACTGGCATGATGGAATCATGTTCTCATTCTGTTTACGCCAAATTCTGACTCTACCATCTGAATGTCTCAACAGAAATCGAGACTCATCAGACCAGGCAACATTTTTCCAGTCTGAGCTCGGTGCAAATTGTAGCCTCTTTTTCCAATTTGTAGTGGAGATGAGTGGTACCCTGTGGGGTCTTCTGCTGTTGTAGCCCATCTGGCTCAAGGTTGTGCGTGTTGTGGCTTCACAAATGCTTTGCTGCATACCTCGGTTGTAACGAGTGGTTATTTCAGTCAAAGTTGCTCTTTTATCAGCTTGAATCAGTCGGTCAATTCTCCTCTGACCTCTAGCATCAACAAGGCATTTTCGCCCACAGGACTGCCGCATACTGGATGGTTTTCCCTTTCCACACCATTCTTTGTAAACCCTAGAAATGGTTGTGCGTGAATATCTCAGTAACTGAGCAGATTGTGAAATACTCATACAGGCCCGTCTGGCACCAACAACCATGCCACGCTCAAAATTGCTTAATTCACTTTTCTTCCCATTCTGACATTCAGTTTGGAGTTCAGGAGATTATCTTGACCAGGACCACACCCCTAAATGCATTGAAGCAACTGCCATGTGATTGGTTGATTAGATAATTGCATTAATAAGAAATTGAACAGGTGTTCCTAATAATCCTTTAGGTGAGTGTATGAACTGAACTAGTTCATTTTAAAATTTGTGAACTGAACTTTGAACTAGTTCATGTAGAAAGTGAACTTTCCCAACACTGACTAACAGATCATTTTATATCATTGATCTTTCTAGAGTTAATGAAAGGCTGAATCTTTGCC
This sequence comes from Misgurnus anguillicaudatus, assembly GCF_027580225.2. Classification (NCBI taxonomy): domain Eukaryota; kingdom Metazoa; phylum Chordata; class Actinopteri; order Cypriniformes; family Cobitidae; genus Misgurnus; species Misgurnus anguillicaudatus. The sequence goes on from NW_027395284.1 coordinate 4,658,604, forward strand.
ATCCTGACTAGTCTTCAATCTGTCTTAACCATAGATGCTTGTTTTCTACCATGTGCTTTGGGTTTTGTTGCCATTTTAAAGCATTGAGGTCATTTTACCTGAGCATCCTAAACTTTACTAGCCTGGGAAAACCCAGACAACTTCCGGCAAATTTATATTTGCTCTGCAAGTAATCTGGCAAAGAGGCCATTCAAGCCCATTTTTAATGCCAAGAAATCAGAAACGTTGGGGCGGGGTTTATACGATGACGACAGCGCAGCGACGGTGAAGCAGATTTTGTACATTACAAAGAGGGATGCCGGCGTGGAACATCACTCGTTCGAATCAGCTATCGCGTCTGTTTTAAGCAATCTAAACTTTTCCTTTTCGTTAAAACCCGAGCAAAGAACAACACTCAAAGCCTTCATATCTAAAAAAAGATGACCGACAGCGTCCATTGGTGACGCCCCTTTGGAAATGAATTGTCTATGAAGCTTTGCTAAACCATAACTCAGTTACTGAGAATGGTCTGATTTAAACCAGGCTAAAACTTTGCTGCATTTCTTTATATGTTTTCCCCTCTCAAATCATGTTTTTAATTAAATTGTTTTGTTCCTCTGAACAATGATGGAATGGTTCATTTTATTGTGAAATTCAGAAGCAGATATATTTTATAAAAATAGGTGAAAATTTTTTCCTCAGAGCTTCCACTCTTTCTAAAGGACAAAAAGGAAATGTTTTTTTTCACAGAATGAACAAATTTTCCCATTTCACACTGCTATTATTTTGATTATGCCACTTTTAATAAATGAGTCTATAACTCAGAACAAATAGTGTGGATATCATTACAAATGGGTCTATTGTTTTTCTATTACCCTACTACATCTGTAAGTAAATCATTTGCGATGCAGAAATATTCCTACTACGAATAACAGTGGTTTATCAGGTTACTGATGGTGCACTGCTATTATTTTGAACATTACTGTATATGTAAGAGCTTTCTTAGATAATTCAGAGCAATTGATGAAATAAGCTTGTGCAATTTTCACACATAAAAGAGCAGATGCTTTAGTTTGATCAATAATAATCGAACCCAGTGTTTCCCAAACAGGGGGTCGAGGCCCACAGGGGGGCCTCAAGATGACTTCAAATTATAAACATTTGGACAAAACAAGCATTACAGTAAACTAAAACCTCATTCACACAGACCTCTGGTCCCAGAAAATACCCGTAAAATTGCCAGACAAGCGTCTGTGTGAACAAAAACTTGTTCCGTTAATCTTCTGGGATCGTTGACGGAAAGAGGACCTAGTAAGATACGCGGGTAACCCTCTGTGTGAACAAGAAGCCGCAAGAATGCCGTAATGGGCGTGTCGAAGTCACAACACAAGTTATGGTTCAGCTACTTACAACGAGATAACATGCATATAAACATTCATCACGAGAAAGTTATCAGTAATCAGGAAATGATAAATGAGACGCATAAACAATGACGCACATGCCGTAGTTAGGACGCGCGTGTCATGGCAACATGAAGTTGGTTCAACTCTTTAAAATGAGGGATTTACAACATTCACATCGAGAAATGTCAGCAAACTGGACTGAAGCAGATATCAGGTAAGTTAGCTCATTACTTACTGCGTTGAAACGGAGATCATTCAGCAGCATAAAAGAATATCGCGTCACGTGCTCATTTGAGCTATAATAAACGAAAATACCTGCGCGTCATCCCAACAAGTCGTTCAGCTCCTCAAAATGCGGGTTTTAAATGCATATAAACAATCACGATGAGAAATGTCTGAAAACTGTATTAAAGCAGAGATCAGGGAGCTCGTCAAATATCCACTCAGAAGCTGAGATCATTCACCAGCATTAGAACGGTGCGTCACGCGCTCCTTAATAATCTTATCATAAACAAAAGTGCACGCGAGTGGTTCTTGGAGAGAGAAATAATATATAGTATGCAAACTTCAGACGCTGCGTAGAAGAGAGGGCGGGACTTTCAATAGGTCACGTGTCTTTCCGGGACCGTCACATGCCGGATAAACTTGGCAGTGTGAATGAAAAAAAATCTAACTATTCCGGAAAAATCCAGGATTCATATGCCGTGTATTTTACGGAATTTGTGTGTGAAAAGGGCTTAAAACAAGCAAAAATCAAGATGTTTCTTATTTTTTTTGGCCATTTTAGTAGTGAATATACATCTGTATAGTCATTCCAAGCTTTAATTCATTTTATGTGGAAAAAATTGTGAGTGGGGGGATTCAAATACTGTTGGGGGTGTAATGGCGAGCCAAACTATAATTCTTTATTCACCATTTCCATATTGTTGATGCACAAAGGATTTGACGCATGACTCATTGCTTTTTAGTGTTTACTTTTCTTGTAGTCAAAACACAAAATATGAAAAACAAACTTATTAAAAAAACAAAAACAAATACTTGAAGAGTTTGGTTCCAAAACGCAATAAACGCCATTTTTGAAAAAAATGAGTTACTGCCAAAATCAGCATTATATCAGGTCAGTAGTTAAAATTAAATTCTTAATTTTACGCAAAATCCAATATCCGCCGTGTTATTCTGTCATCTTTTCTCCCTTTTTTCCCAAAATGCGACAAACGCCACACCCCCTTTTTTACAGAACGCAATAAATCCATTTCTGATATTACAGCCCACCGTTCACGCAATGTAAACAAACAATGGCGGACGCGCTGAGTACACGGAGTCCTGGTTTTCCTCATCTACTTTGTACTACGTGATCAACAAACAAAACAAAATAATACTTTAATTGCATCGCTAAACCTGTGATGGTTTTCTGTGATGGGAAAGAAACGTAAGCCATCAACATCTAATATTTTCCCTGAGAGGCACTCGGGAGACGGGTGCTTGTTCTCCCGACAGCATCAAGCTTCTCATGCTAACACATTGACCCCAGAGGATCTTATGAAAAACTTTACATAATTTTACTCAAAGTCAACGAAAATCGAGCAGGACCAAAAACATTTTACAGCTGATCTCTGTGAAAGACGTTAAGCGAGGACGTCAAGTAACCGCAATGACAGTGATCTTAATATGACAAAGTAAGTGTTTTGATTAATGACATTAATGTTTATATTTTTAATTAGTGTGTACAACTAGTCAACTAAATGAATATAACATGGCAAAGATGAATGCACATTTATATAGGCTATTGATTCAATAGATTTATAGCATTTTGAATAAAAACTTGTCATGGATTTATTGCATTTTGTGGAAAAAATAATCCGTTTTTATAATAAATCTTTGAAAATCAACTTATGGATTTGAATTTTTTATGTTTTTATAACCTAAAGATGCTGTGTGAAAGTTTGTAACAGAAAATAGTTGTTTTCATCTTGTCACTTTCTTGGTATAGAAAACACGTTTTACCAAAATTTGTCAAAATGGATTTATTGCGTTTTGGAACCAAACTCTTCACTTATTCCAGTTCCAAATGATTCGATTGCACTTTTCACGGTCAAAAGACGGTCTAGCACCAACTAATCTTCTTCGTAATTCTACTTCCTATTAGCTCCGCCTACGCAACACTCAAAAGTCACGTGATATGAAATAAAACACAGAAATATACATTTATCCAAAATATAACTACTCCTAACATAAAACAAATCCTTAACATATAATCATGGCTCCAACAGTGGGCACCTAGGTGGCCTTGAAGTGAAAAAGGTTGGGAACCACTGGTCTAACCCATACGGCAAAAATATATATATAATTTTAAATATATTTCAAAAATATGTATGTACTGAAATATGTTTTGAAATATGTTTACTAAAATGTATTCTTTTTTGATATTTAAAATATAAAAATGTTCAGCCAACCATAAAAGAACAGAGTCCCTTTACACAAATAATAATAATAATAATAATGTTTAATTTATATAGTGCCTTTCCCAAGCTCAAGGACGCTTTACAATAACAATAAGGAGCAAACAATAAATACATACAGAAACGGACAATGGACAATTGCCCAGTCCAAGCGATCGTGTTTGCGTTTTGCATTGCAAATGTAATAAACATAAACAATAACTAAAAATAACAAAACAGAAACAAAAACAAGCAGGATCAAAACAAGACAGTATGGAAGATCGACAGCTGAAGCAAAGGTCTGATACAACAGACTAATTGAGTGTAAGGAAACTAATTAAGAAAAGCATGTCATGACAGATAATATTTATTAAACAAATGGATTTTGAGTTTAGACTCAAATTCATGCAGTGTTGTTGTCCTCAGAGACAGGGGAAGAGAGTTCCATAGCTAAGGGGCTATAACCGAGAAAGACCACCCATAGATGAAAGGTGAAATTTCGCATCACAGAGGAGTTTACAGGCAAACGCTAGTTATCATCTGCCCACTAATGCCTGGTTATCTTCCTCAAAGCTCGAAGGAAATTACTACTATTCTCTACTACGGTAACTTAAAGACAGGGCCGGGTCTAGGGGGGGCTGCCCGCGTTCCCGCCCACTAATGTTTGGTTAACTTCCTCAAAGCTCGAAGGAAATTACTACTATTTTCTACTACGGTAACTTAAAGACAGGGCCGGGTCTAGGGGGGGCTGCCCCCGCTCCCGCCCACTAATGTTTGGTTATCTTACTTAAAGGAATAGTCTACTCATTTTCAATATTAAAATATGTTATTACCTTAACTAAGAATTGTTGATACATCCCTCTATCATCTGTGTGCGTGCACGTAAGCGCTGGAGCGCGCTGCGACGCTTCGATAGCATTTAGCTTAGCCCCATTCATTCAATGGTACCATTTAGAGATAAAGTTAGAAGTGACCAAACACATCAACGTTTTTCCTATTTAAGACGAGTAGTTATAAGAGCAAGTTTGGTGGTACAAAATAAAACGTAGCGCTTTTCAAAGCGGATTTAAAAGAGGAACTATATTTTATGGCGTAATAGCACTTTTGGGAGTACTTCGACTCGGCGCAGTAACACCCTCCCTCTCCCATTATGAGAGTGAGAAGGGGAGCGGACTTTTCAGGCGAGTCGAAGTACTCCCAAAAGTGCTATTACGCCATAAAATATAGTTCCTCTTTTAAATCCGCTTAGAAAAGCGCTACGTTTTATTTTGTACCACCAAACTTGCTCGTATAACTACTCGTCTTAAATAGGAAAAACATTGATGTGTTTGGTCACTTCTAACTTTATCTCTAAATGGTACCATTGAATGAATGGGGCTAAGCTAAATGCTATTGAAGCGTCGCAGCGCGCTCCAGCGCTTACGTGCACGCACACAGATGATAGAGGGATGTATCAACAATTCTTAGTTAAGGTAATAACATATTTTAATATTGAAAATGAGTAGACTATTCCTTTAAAGCTCACAAGAACTACTACTATTCTCTACTACGGTTACTTAAAGAAAACGTATCTTTAAAATGCATATCAGAATAAATGTAATAACATAACACATATTACAGTTTTTCTTGATTGCTTCGACCTGGTTAAAGAAACTAGGATCCACTCAGTTTTCATCATCAATATCTCAGCAGAGCAGAAGACACGTCTTGCAAATGAAATGTGTTAACGCTTTCTTATTGGATTGACACATTTTTCCACCCTTTTGCAAAACAGTTAACACGGATGTCATTCATGCAGTCACTGAAGCACCTGTTTGACACTCCTTCACACAAATCTTTAAATAGCAGTCAGTCTGCAGGCCTTATAAAAAAAGGGCCACGTCTGTGTTTTCTTTGCCAGCATTGATGGAGGAGGTCTAAGGCTTGTCAATGAATGGTTTGGAGTACACTCTCGTATGATGATGCCGTTCCTCCCAGCGTATTTCCCAATTTTGAATACCATAAGGGAGTTCTTCAGTGCTTGGAGGTGGAAAGTTTATGATCACCATCCATATGAGCAAATGTGCTTGCTGAATGCAATGACTGCTGCTGCTTAAGAAATAGGTCTAGAGGAATGTCAGGTTTGGATAAGGCTTACAAGAATTTTTTTTCCTAGGTGCATTGCAAGAGAGGATATTAAATGTGATGTGGATGAGGCCATGTGGCCCCATTGTCAAGACAGAAGAGACTGAGTATCAATAGTGGCTATGTCTTATACTCAATAGATTTTACTGTATTTTGGTGTACATGGATTCTCTGTAATATTTACAGTATTTCAGTTTTCAGACACGTTTGGAAAAAAATGAATGTCATGGAATCAATAAAAAATGCATGAAAGCCTTTTTTATTCTGGATCCAATTTTTTGCAAAAAGGCAAATTTGACACAGCCCATATAGACAACAAATGGCATGAGCAATAGGCTACAAAGACAAGCAATTGTGCACAAATTGGCACTGAGTATTTTGTTGTCAATTGTGTGACGATTGACGGAAAGAGCTCATATACTTGTGTGCAAGTTGTGTTGTTTGAGTGCAGATTTAGTTTTTGTTGCTTCATCACCCAGCTGTAGTTGGTCCCACCCTCTGGAATAAATTTCCCCCTGTCATTTCACACGTTCACACTTACAAATAAGTCGGATAGATTAAATTTGTAAACGTAATTGCCATGCTGTCTTGGGAGATCGGAAATTGGCCCGACCGCAGAGTGTCCCCCCCAGGTTTAGGGAGTAACCTGTTGAGTGTGAGGAGACGGGGTGGTGAAGGGATTCTGAAGACTGTAGAGAATCTTTAGGTGAGTTTGACTGTGATTATATATGGGCTTGCCTTCATGCTGATTGGATGTTGATTGCTGATTGTAGACAGCTGGTGACACTTGAGTAGGTTATTACGATGTGTTCCTTCCAAACTACATTAAAGTTTTTTTCAGTCGCTAACAAGCGTTTATCCAACCAGTCACATTTTCAAAACTTTAAGCACAATTAGCACAGCATTGGTCTTTTGTGTCCATACAATTCACACTTTTTATGTCATTTTCACACAAATTGCAGTCAGTGAACACATTTCCACAATGCTTACATTTTCTTTACAGACAAGCTATACCTCCCAACATCTCACAATAGCAAAAACAATATTCCAAACTTTAGATACAGTATAAAAGCATTTTTGTTGGGTAAATTGGGCCAACCACAGCTGATTTTCCAGTCTGGCTTATAGACTCAGTGGCAGGGGTTATTTTTTCTATTACATTGACACTTATACAGTAAAATGAGGACTTTGAGTAGTGATGTTTCTGGAAACAGAAACAGAAAAACACTGTAATGTCTGCACGAGGAAGAGGAAGGGGCCCAGGCAGTGGAGCAGGCCCAGTGAGAGGTGCAGTAAGAGGTGCAGGACCAGTGAGAGGAGCAGGGCCAGGGAAAAGATGATCAAGATCAATGCTGTAAAACTTTTTCTGTTCTATCATACCGTACCTCCTGTAGTCAACAGTAAAGGGAAAAAGACTGATTTGCTTTTTACTGGAATGCTTTTGAATGTGAACATTGCTGTACATGTGGACATACAGTTCCCAGCAAAGAAATTTAGTTTAAAAAAGGTTGATACATGTAAAACTGAAACATAAAAGTCTATGCAGTTTTTGTAATGCCAACAATAGCAAGTATTTTAAAACCTGGTGTACTTTCATTGACTGCATGTACCTTCCCAGCCAGCAATGACATGTGGGGCCCAGATGGGTTAAGTATGGGTTCCATGATTACTGTGTGGGCATGGGCTTTGGCTGGGTGAAATCAGCCAGTCCCATTTAGGTTTTGTAGTATAAGTCCCACATATGAAGCCCATATGAGCTGATTACATGGGCCCCATAAGGGACAGACATGGGCCAATTGGGCATGGGTTTGAACTGAGAACACATATATGGGTCCTGCATAGCAAATGTTTGGGCCAAGTGGGCATGGGTTTGATCTGGGAACACATATATGGGTCTTGAATGGCATATTTATGGGCCGAGTGGGCATGGGTTTGAACTGAGAATGCATATATGGGTCCTGCATGACATATTTATGTGCCGAGTGGGCATTTTTAATTTCACCCTTGGGTCCTTTTCACCATGCCCTCAAGCCAAACACCCCTCAGAAGCTTTTTTCAGCCTGGTTGAACAATGGTGGAGTTAGCGTAAAGTAGCGTTATCAGCTGAATAGCTTGGTGCAGGGGCTAATGGACCTGTTTGTATCTCGTAAGTTTCCCCACTAATAATGCCTGCAATGATACCAAACTTCTAGTTCAAAAAAGTTATGGACTCATAAAACGATGGATTGGAAAGTTTGTAGGTACACCAGAAGTTTATGAACACTTGTCTGCTCTCTTTTGCTAGCTGCTGCTGTTGCTGTTGGCATGGTTGGGCTTAGATAGGCCTGAATTGCCCAGTTTGGACCCACATAAGATCCTTACAGAGCTCACTTGAAGCCCATAGGGGCATTCACGGTTGAATCCTGGTGCAAGCCCACTTAAAAACCCTTTAGGCAGGTGGAGCCCAAATGGGTCTGACATGAATTACCCAGTTAAGACTCACATAAGACCCTTACAGGTCCCACTTAAAACCCATCTGGGCATCCACGGCTGGATCCCGGGTGCAAGCCCACTTTAGACACATTTGGGCAGGTGGGGCCCAAATGGGTCTGACATGAATTGCCCAATTAGGTCCCACTTTTAGTACGTCTGGGCTTCCACGGCTTGCCCCAATGTGGATCCTGGGTGCAACCCCATAATAGGGCCCACATTTGCCACCCATGAATCCCTCATCTGGGCCCCACATGTCATTGCTGGCTGGGTTGTTAAGTGTTATTCTTTGACACAATAATTTCATTTTGAGTCAGATTTCCAGTGTTTTGGTAAAGTTATTGTGTGCAGAGAAAGATGTGTTCTATTTTGAAATGAAGAGTTAGTATATATATATAACAAAATGTGTTTTTGAGAAGAAAATTATTCATTTGGCCAATTGTGTTTTGTAGGTGTGAGTCTGTGTTAAGTGTTTAGAAAAAGTATCTGAAGTAAAATGTGGAGAAGTCTTTGTTTGGAGTTTTGCAATAAGAGTTAAATAGGTTTAGGCCAGTATGAATTTGATTTAGGGATTGGGGTTTAGTGTTTTAGCAATTCAGAAAAACTGTAATCAGAATTTCTTTCTTTTACTGAAACATTGCAGTTTTTTACAGACGCTAGGACACATTTCTCAATACTTAGGTCACTTTTGCAAAACTCTTCACACAATAAGCAAAACAGAGGTCTATGTGCTTTGCTTTGGCATAAAAGGGACTCAATAACTACATCTCACAAATTTCATGAATTCTTTTCTTTTTCTCACACAGGCCAATTTGCACATGCTTACATACTGTTTTCGAAACTGTTAAACTTATGTTCAAAACAATAACATAATACAAAACGGAATAAAACAGCAATTTGCTACATTTTACAGTAATATTTTAATGAAATATATTTTAAATCTTAAAATTAAATGCTATAAAAACAATTGGCCAAATGGAGAAGACAAATTCTTGTATTTTTGAGTAAAAAAATAGACAACATAAAATATTGAAGAATTCTGCATCATGTTGGATTCATTCCAGTAATATTGCAGTGAATTATAAACAGAGATGGTCCTGGTTTTACACAAGAAAACATTGTGAAATGAACTGAATGAAGCTGAAAGTTGGTTATGAGAACTGTGTGAAGAGTTTTGCAAAAGTGACCTAAGTATTGAGAAAGGTGTCCTAGCGTCTGTAAAAAACTGTAAATGCTATAAAAACAATTGGCCAAATGGAGAAGACTGAGTATAATAGCATTACTATTGTTCCTGTATCAGTGAATAATACAAATTCTTGTATTTTTGAATTAAAAAATAGACAACATAAAATATTGAAGAATTCTGCATTATGTTTGATTCAACCAGTAATATTGCAGTGAATTATAAACAGAGATGGTCCTTGTTTTACACAAGAAAACATTGTATGATGCTAAATGTTGTTAGTGTTTTTTAGGTCATTGTTTTGTGGGTTGACAAAGTGTGTTTGTCGGCTGTTAACCTTTGCTAGTGTTCTGGAAGAATGAGTTGATTTGAGACCTGAATAAAGTGTTTTGGTAGTTTTAGTGCATTTTGAATGTGAAATGAACTGCTTTGCCAAGCTGAAAGTTGTTTATGAGAACTGTGTGAAGAGTTTTGCAGAAGTGACCTAAGTATTGAGAAATGTGTCCTAGCGTCTGTAAAAAACTGTAATATAGTACTTGAAAATTAAAGCCAAAAGATGAAAAGAAAGGAAAAAACTTCATTTCTGCAATGATAATAAAAAAAATAAATAAAAAACATTCTACATATTACTGTTACAACATGTAGTTCTTCATTATGGTAAATTAATGCAGTGACGTTCTAGTTGGCTCTGTCTCTTGCATTTGGCCAGAAGTACTTATCAACATCACATCTGATCTTGTCTCTGGCATTGCATCTTGGAAAGTACCTTTTCTGAACCATTCTTCTTTGCCAAACCCATATTTTGCCACAAAATTCAGTTCCAAAATAACCTCTTTAAGTTTTTTTCAGTTGTTAACAGTGTTTTTTACCATTCACCGCCGATGACATGCAAATATACTCATCACTAGAAAAAAATGATAAGGCATTAAACACCTTATATGCATGTCTTCCAAAGAATTTCCTTCTTCTAAACATAGATAAAACAGAGGTCATAGTTTTTAGTCATTCAGTCTCCAGGCCTCAAGCATTTAAACTCCTTTACCTCCTCCTGTGTGCGTAACCTGTGGGTGTAATTCAAAAAATATTTAAAATTTAACAAACAGATTGGTTCGGTCATAGGTTCCAGTTTCTTTTACTTCAGATCTCTTTAAAAATCACAACATTTCTTTCTGAGGCTTCCCTAGAGACTGCTATCCCTTTATCAATTTAAGGCGGGATTACTGTAACTGTCTGTACAATGGCATCTCCAAAACCCACATCTCCCGTGTACATGTAGGATAAAATCTGCACCCAGATTTCTGAAGGGACGTAAAAAATTCGACCATGTTACTCCCCTCCTGAAATCCTTGCACTGGCAGTCTGTGGTAATCCTGTGGTATTTCATGTGACAAAACATCACAGGTACCACACAAAACTTGTGTGGTAATTGTGTGGTATTGTGTTGTTTTCTGGGACACTTTACCACAGGATTTTGTTGTAACGTCTGTAATATTCCTGCAGTATTTTTGTGGGATTGTGTGGTATTACTTTCATATTTCTTCGGTAATTGCCACCGGATTCTGTCATGTAATATTCTTCCATATTCCTGTAATATTCTTATAGTATTACTTTCATATTTCTATAGTATTTACCACAGGATTTTGTTGTAAAGTGTGTAATATTCCAGTATTCTTGTGGGATTGTGTGGTATTACTTTCATATTTCTGCGGTAATGACCACAGGATTCTGTTCTGTAATATTCTTGCAGTACTCCTGTAATATTCTTGTGGTATTACTTCCACATTTCTGCGGTATTTCATCTTTTACCTTGTCTGTGATGTAAGAAACATGCAAGAAATTAGTGCAAAACTGGGTCTTTGAATTTTATTAAACAAACCACATAAAATCACTTATTAGTAAATAGAGGCAACGGTTTCTTTAGTGAATGTCAACTTCTGGTCCTTCTGCTTTCCCCCCTTCATGCTCTCTGTCATTGCAGATGCTGTGTCCTGGTTGCTTTTGTCACAGCATCTGTGAAAAAGTACATAATCAAAATGCTAACATTAAAAAAACAATGATTGTCTTAACACAACACAACTTTTTCACAATTAATCGAAGTATCAATACTAATATTAAAAGTTTTTATTTTAACCTTGATTTTTTTTAGTCCCAATTACTTGATGCCCAAACTAAAATAAAGTCCCAAAGTCTAAAATATAGTGATATCTTTCATTGCAGGATAACAGTTTTTAAAGTATTTAAGTAAATGTACTTAGTTGCATACACTATTATCCAAAGGGACTAAATAAAGTAATTAATTTCAATAAATTAACCAAGAATTTAGGGAAACTTGCCTCAGAATCTACCACAGTAACCTCTCGCCTGATAAGTCTAGTAGCCAACTAGTTGAACCCGGAAATGTTGAGTACACCAAAGTTTTATTGCAGAAATGTGAAGTATGGGTCCCCAGCTTACAGAAACTACCGGATGCTAATTTGCTTATGTTGAGCAATTTGCATAATTTGCATAATTAGCAATATTAGCTTAATCGTCCATTTTGACCACATATTTTGCACTAAATGGCCAATTTCTACAATATGTGAGTGGTTTTAGAGGTTTTAGATGATGCTGATTTCATTTCTGGCATTTTCAGATTTTAAAGAGCTAATTTTATTACATATTTTGATATATTTATTCAAATTTTTATTACTTTCAGTCATAATTTTAGGTTATTTTATGGTAAATAAAATAATCTAACATTTCAGAATCATGAGTGCACTTATAAATGTTGAATCATTGTTTACGGGGTATAGTGAGGCTGAATCCCCTCCTGACACTTTTGAAGATTCAAAATAGCTTTTTGGATAAACAATGAATCTTTGTTAGGCTGAATGTTATGCATTTCTGGATGAAAAAGCAATGCGGGTATTTGACATAACTTGGATCCTGGAACTGTATGATACATAGTAATCGGGTAAACTAAAACTTCGCCAGACGCAAAAGTTAAAACTGAGTCTGGGCAACCCGGGTCAGCTCGCCAAACGCAAGGCTAATCAAGAGGGCTTCACCTCTGCACCAAGGCAAACATGTAAATATACAACATATACATGCCATACAAGACAGGCCCCGCAAGTCACTAGGGCCATGCCAGAATGGCAGATGTGCTTTCCAGGTTGGTCCGCAAGTCGCAAAATCAAACGAGGACCCAGTTAAAACTCCGCCAAACGGAAGAGTTAAAACTGAGTCTGGGCAACCCGGGTCAGCCCGCCAGACGTAAGGCTAACCAAGAGGGCCTTACCTCCGCACCACACAAAGCACACACTGGCTACCACCTTCAGGCAAACTGCTATGCTTCACAATTAATAAAAAAGCAGCCTCATCATCTTCACTGTTCTCTTCTGTTCTGTCATCATCTTCTCCAGACCCTTCATCTCTTTCTTTGTGTTCTTGGTGTTGTGTAAATATGTTGCAGTATGTTGCAGTATATACCATCATTGCCTTTGCAGGAACAATAACTGGTACAGCCCAGACCTGCAGCTACACAGCTTTACTTTGCGGATGTACAAGGTTTCAACACAGCTTTGAAACCACAGCTGACAACATCTAACAAAGCAGGAGGAGCAACTGGACTTGAATCCTGTGTGGGCATAAGCAGTTCCTCTCCTTCCTTTAGACCCATCTTCTTGTCCCATCCAAACAAGGTGATATCCACAACCGGTGGATCAGGCTGGTCAGCTGATTTTCATAGTAGCACCTGTAGGTGGGCACGTCTTCCATGAAGGCGCATATTACGTAGGAGGTAGTGCTTTCACTGCTGGGGGCCTTTTGCGCTTTCGGTAAATTTCATACGGGCTTCATCCAAGGTTACAGAGTTCCTCTGATTGTAAAGATATTTTAAAGTCGCTATTTTTGCCACTGCATGGTGCAAACAGACACTTCTTTCCTGACATTTCGACTTGATCAAAACGTTTCTCTTTGTTTTGAAAGTACTTAAAGGACAAGTTCGGTATTTTACACTTAAAGCCCTGTTTTCAGATTGTTTATGATGAAATAGTGAAATAGCATCTTTTGCAGCGATTTTTGTGTGAGCATATCAGTGAACACCCCTGACCACTCGCTGAGTTTCACGTCTTTGTAAACAAAAGTTTAATGCATTTTAGAAAGGATTGTTCCAGTGCACCATTAAACCCATTGTAGAGGTGTGAGGCGAAACACAAACACCTGAAAATTCTCAGGGCAGCCGCATATGTCGAAATTTCAGCCAAAACCGTTCTATTTCATCATAAACAATCTGAAAACAGGGCTTTAAGTGTAAAATACCCAACTTGTCCTTTAAACCTAGATCCGAATGGTTAAATTAATACTACACGACAACTTGAGAAAGCAGCAAGAACACTGAATATCAAATGTTTTTAATCCATTCCTGATCAAATCACAAAAAGTCTGAATTTAAAAAAAGAAGAATACAATTTTTTTAAATAATGGTAACTTATTTTTGAACACCAGATTCACTCACAAAATGGATCTGAATAGAAATTCACAATGTACTGAACAAAACTGTCATTATAACTCATTATAACCTTTTATCTTAATGTGAAAACATAAATATGATATAAGAATATAAAAATATCGGCAAGGATAATTTCGACTTTAAAAATAGACTATGCTCCTTTGCTTCACAACATACTTATTGTATATACAACAGCTCACTGCAACAGCTTATTTGCATAAAAACATGACCAGACCTCAAGAAATGTAAACATATTGAGGTTATCAACATTCACATCAAAGAGCATGAGTTCTTGTGATTCTGAAATGTGAGAATATAGTGTTTACCATAAAAATAACCTAAAATTTTGTTCGGAATTAATAAAAAAGTGTCTAAATTAATCCAAATCTGTTATAGAATTACCATTTTGAAGTCTGAAAGTGGCAGAAATGAAATCAGAATCCTCTAAAACCTCTAAAACCACTTACATATTGTAGAAATTGGCCATACAGTGCAAAATATGTGACCAAAATTGACAATTAAGCTAATATTGCTAATTATGCTAATTATGCAAATTGCTCAACATATGCAAATTAGCATCCGGCAGTTTCTGTATGTTGGGGACCTATACTTCCCATTCATGCAATAAAACTTTGGTGTACTCAACATTTCCGGGTTCACAATGGGGCTCTATGGGCTGGCTACTAGACTATGAAGAGAAATTACGTTATCCAGAATGCGCGTCTCAGTGTTTTAAATGAATCACGTGATGACACAACACTCACGATCCGGACGCGCACTTTCGCAAGAACGCGCTGCTCCACGGAGAAGACGTTTATTGCTAATATCAGGTGTACAGATTTAACTGAATGAACAAAACCTTAGGATAATTAATTATAGTTGTATTACTTTTTTATTGGATTGATCACTGTTTATGTAACTGAATAGACAGACCCTCATGAAAAATTATATATTTTTTCATAAATGTTTTCAATATTTGTATAACCATGATTTGAGAAATACATGTTTCTAATAGGTAATTAAATAATACTACCGCACAAAAACAACAGAAAAACCACATATGTCATCTAATGGTAAATTCGTGTGATACAGTACTACAAAAATGCTGTGGTAATCCTGTCATATTTAGCTCTGTCCAAATGCTTTAGTTTTACTACATAAAAACAACAGAAAAACCACATATGTCATCTAATGGTAAATTCGAGTAATACAGTAGCCTACAACAAAAAGTGCTGTGGTAATCCTGTCATGATATTTGGCTCTGTCCAAACGCCTTTGGTTTTACCACACAAAAACAACAGAAAAACACATATGGCATCTAATGGTTAATTTGTGTGATACAGTACAATAAAAAGTTTTGTGGTAATCCTGTCATATTAAGCTTCAATCATCTGTTGTGTGGTAGTTTCTTGTTGTACCGGAGAAGTACCACAGGATGGTACTTTTTGTAAGGGTTGTGTTTTTTTTTATGTCTTGTTATTTGAACTTATCATTATCTCCACTTATTTATTTTTTGTGTGGCTGTGGTTTGAAACTACTTTACGGCACTTTGGTCGGCTTCTGGTTGTTTTTAAATGTGCTAGATCAGTGGTTCTCAAACTGGGGTCCGGGGCCCCCAGGGGGGCCGCGAGATGGTGCCAGGGGGTCCCAGTTTTATGACATTTTATAAAATACATTAATTTATCATGAATTCTGTGAAATTAAACTTTAAAAAAAACAAGGCAGCACTACTTTGTATAATTTTATGTTTTGTTGAATTAAAATGTGAAGTTTTAGAACTGTTTTTTTTTGTCATAAATTTTCTTTGGGGGGGCCGCGAAGAAATGCACCGTACACAAAGGGGGCCGCACGCTGAAAAAGTTTGAGAACCACTGTGCTAGATAAATAAACAGAACTCGAACTTGTTCAATACTGAAACCACATTTTCAGAACTCTTCACAGTCTGCAATACCAGCAACTACCTTCTCTGAACCACTCTTCTTTGATCCATATTTGCCAACAAATTCAATTCCAAACTATCTTTTACTAAATCATGGTAAATGAGACTAAGGGGGCATGCACAGCAAAGATTTTACGTCCGCGGCTGGCGTATGTTTTCAATTGTTTCCAAAATAAATGCAGCGTTTAAAAAAACAGCAGATAGCGTATTTTTTCTGTGCTGAAAGTCGTCGCTCTGCGTTTTTTCTGCCCTCAGCGTTGAGCAGAGAGTTCAACTTCAGGTGAAAAGCTCTGCTGGTCAATTTCAGTTCTCACACGGCCGTCCAATCACAGTGGAGGAAGGGCGGGACAAATATCACAACAATAAACCGGCGCATCGTTCAACGACTGATAAACAAAGCAGAAGTATGACATCTGCCAAAGCACTCAGCTGGAGAAAGCTGCAGCGCTCAGTGGAAAAAACAGCTGGCATTCAGCGTCCTTCAGGTGTTTTCAGCTGCGTTTAAAAGCTTTGGTGTGCACACCCCTAAGGCAGAACACCTGAGTAGAATTTCAGCTAAAATTGCATTTAACTTGTAAGGATTATTTTTTAAATTTTCGGCTATAAAATTGACAATATTTTTAAATAATTACTGCATAAATGCTTGGAATTTGCCATCATTGTGTTTAAATGTGTTTTTATCCATATTGAATGCAGTGTGTTAGCTTAAAAAAATGTGCTGAAAATACCAACCTATTTTCCAATTATTTTAGATTGCTTTGGTCGTTTGTCCTTTTTATTTAAAGAAAAGATGCAAAAGTGATGAAAATCCGCTGTAAATATCAGAACCGGTGTACTCGTTCAAAAACTGCTGCCAGAAGAAGCGATGATACGTTATCTATGATTGTGAAAAAGCATTGGCTCTCGTGTGTCTCGTGACCGATTGCATCATTGCGTAAGCTAAGAATGTGAAGCGCTATTGGCTCTTGTGACCGACTACGTCATGCTGGTTTATGTTTGAATGAGATCTGACTGTGCGTTCTGATCAAAGAGTTCTTCATATAAAGTAATGGTATGGCTTCAGTTCGCATGGGTTGCAATGCGAATGGTTTGTATACTTTTTTACTGTTTTATGCAATAAATATCTGTGACTTGTGGAGTACGAATTTTCACAGTTTGGTCTGCACTAGCTTCTGTTTCACAGACTGTGTGAAGAGTTTTGAAAATGTGGTTTCAGTATTTAAAGGCAGGATAGGCAGGAATTATCTAAAAAAACTTTTATACAATTTGTTTAAACTGTCTTTATATACCAATACATAATTAAAATGTAAGTACTCTGAAAAAGAGAGTATAAAACTCTGTAAGACCTTTCACAGCTGTTTTAAACATAGCTCATTATTTCCATTCGGGACAAAACAAATGATTGGCTTGCGCGACTATCACTCTCTCTCGCGACCATGGCACCACCCCTGTTGCTACGGGATCTGCCCACACATGCGCACAACCGATTGATTTGAACGTGCACGAGGCACTCTAGGAAGAGCAAAAGTACGGCAGAGAAAGAGCATTCAGAACTCACAGTACCTGCATATCCAGTTAGCGAAGGCAAGCAAGGCAAAATAGGAATAAACGAAGAAATTAAACGAGAGTAAATATCACGTGGCTTTTCCTCTAGTCAACGATGCGGTAGCGGTATTGTCTCCGGAGTGTAGTCCTCATCAGAGTCAACAATGCTTTCATCACGGAAACTCTTCCATGCAATATGAATCTTCCACGAAATTCACCTTCATCACAGTGTAACTGATGGTAATAAAAAAACTTGTATCAATGCAGTCTGGTTTTAGATTTGTCTTACAAAATATAACTAGCTCGTTTACCGAATCAAAGAAAATATATTTTAAACTTTACCAGTATCGATATGCTAGCTTAATAGTGAGTACTAAAAGTCATCCTATTTGTTTATATTCATAGTGATAAAGTTAGGTGTATTATTACATGTGATTGTGACATGATGTTACTACATGCACCGCGCTACTTTCTCTCCGCTCGTCTAAGGTAAATGCTCCCAGCAGAGCCGGTTAGCGTCGCGCGTTCATGTGTTTTGGGGGCGTGGCTTTAGAAAAAATCCAGAACAGAGGGGGTGGAGTGAATTGAAAAATTAGCTGTGAGAGGTCTACAGACACGCGATTTTTATACTCTCTTTTTCAGAGTACTTACATTGTACTTATGTATTGGAATATAAAGACAGTTTAAACAAATTTGTAAAAAAGTTTAAGATAATTCTTGCCTATCCTGCCTTAACAATGCTTCTTGGCAACTGAAAAAAAAACTGTAGTTTCCATCATTCCAACATCATCAGGTAATTGTTTGCGGCCCACAATAGAATGTTGACTGAGCTCCTCTCACCTCACTCTCCATTCCTTACCGAAATGAGGAATTGTTCTCAGCACGGAGATGGAAAGTACATTGCCATCAAAGGAAATGCCTGCAGAAGCTGAATAAGACTCTAAAAGATTCCTTCTGCACTGCATCACAGGATATGATATTTGTTGTGATGTGGATGGGATTCACATTTCCACTTTCTTTGTGGTAGACAGTGCTTTCGTCTTTATGTATCGCAATGACATGTTTGTCAACAAATTACAGTACAAACAAGCGTAAATGTGAATCATGCAGTCGAACTCCCACATAAACTAAGATGTAACCAACAATTTACAATCATTGTAATCAAATCTTCAGACACAGGTTACATCAGAACATTCCTCAGGAATAAATATTAACAACATGACTGAACTATTTGACTCTCTTATCCGTACAAAATTACACAAGGACTTGTCATTCTGATGGCGCTGACATGTTCATTGACACAGATATTTACTTTTGAGAGAGAAACTAAGGATTTTGAGGGTCTGGCATATGGCATCTTCCTCTTCACAATACCCCATAGATTTTCTAAATGAAAAGAAATAAACATTTGAAATATATCATTCTGTGTGTAATGAATGAACACAAGTTTCACTTTTTGAATGGAATTAGTGAAATAAATCAACTTTTTGATGATATTCTAATTATATGATCATCAGCACATGTACATCAAGTGGATGAGCTCAAAGAGTTTTACACCCTGTAAACAAGCCTGAGTAGACATAGCTAAGATCTCAAAATAGGGGCATGGTCTCCATAAGTGCACCTTAAATAGGATGTTTACACTATTTTGTGGTTTCCTATCTCATTTGGAGATCTCCATACTCCAGTTTAACCCTTTCGAGGCTATCAGATCCATGTTAATACATAACAACAAATCTCTTAAAGGAATAGTCTACTCATTTTCAATATTAAACTATGTTATTACCTTAACTAAGAATTGTTGATACATCCCTCTGTCATCTGTGTGCGTGCACGTAAGCGCTGGAGCGCGCTGCGAAACTTCGATAGCATTTAGCTTAGCCCCATTCATTCAATGGTATCAAAGAGAGATAAAGTTAGAAGTGACCAAACACATCAACGTTTTTCCTATTTAAGACGAGTAGTTATACGAGCAAGTTTGGTGGTACAAAATAAAACATAGCGCTTTTCTAAGCGGATTTAAAAGAGGAACTATATTTTATGGCGTAATAGCACTTTTGGGAGTACTTCGACTCGCCTGAAAAGTCCGCTCCCCTTCTCACTCTCATAATGGGAGAGGGAGGGTGTTACTGCGCCGAGTCGAAGTACTCCCATAAGTGCTATTACGCCATAAAATATAGTTCCTCTTTTAAATCCGCTTAGAAAAGCGCTACGTTTTATTTTGTACCACCAAACTTGCTCGTATAACTACTCGTCTTAAATAGGAAAAACATTGATGTGTTTGGTCACTTCTAACTTTATCTCTGTTTGATACCATTGAATGAATGGGGCTAAGCTAAATGCTATCGAAGTGTCGCAGCGAGCTCCAGCGCTTACGTGCACGCACACAAATGACAAAGGGATGTATCAACAATTCTTAGTTAAGGTAATAACATATTTTAATATTGAAAATGAGTAGACTATTCCTTTAACGTTTAACAACGTTTTTAAATGTGATTTGTTTTCCCTGCAAGAAAGCCTACGATGGCCCATTATTAGCCCACTTAGGGCTCGCCTTAGGGCCCCCAGCAAGCTGTCAGCGTCGGGCCCCTGAGATTTTGCTCATCGGCAAAACGCTGGCTCCTTACGGGACATTCACATGGGGCGAAAAACGTTAATGCTTGACGGAAGGCTTGTCTGAAGCGTGGCCAACTGCCAATCACAGTGGCCACAACACATGCTCCAGTCTTCCATAAACGTAATTGGCTGGCTCTGCCTAGGTTATTTGCATAAAGCGATCTGATTGGCTGACGCACCCATTGCCGCTTGAAAAGTTGAGAAATGTTCAACTTTTGCCGCGAGCAACGGCAGTGACGCAGCGCAGAAGGATCCACAATTCAGCTTGGCAACGCATTACGTCACCCATTAAGAGTGAATGGGAAGTGTTAACGCTTACGCCCCGTGTGAATGCACCATTAGCACTGGCCCTGCACGGGCAGCCCTCACTTAGCCCCCAGAAAGCCCTCACCAGGCCCACACAGGCCCGGCACAGACAGCCCTCACTTAGCCATCAAAAAATCCGTACCAGGCCCCCACAGGCCAGGCACGGGCAGCCCTCACTTAGCCCCCAGAAAGCCCTCACCAGGCCCACACAGGCCCGGCACAGACAGCCCTCACTTAGCCATCAAAAAATCCGTACTAGGCCCCCACAGGCCGGGCACGGGCAGCCCTCACTTAGCCCCCAGAAAGCCCTCACCAACTAACTCTCAACTAAACAGAGCGTTCCTTTCTTCCACCCTGCTCGGTCTTGAATTCCGCAACCACACCTTCATCACACTTAACATTAGAATCAGGAGGACTTGGCTGAAAGAAGCATTGTCTTACAGCAGGGATGTCCAAACTGGGTCCTGGAGGGCCGGTGTCCTGCAGAGTTTAACTACTTTACACGTGGGTGGCTATTTTCATAAACTGACATTTAAATCTCCTCTAACTTCGTGCACACGTCAGTTTTCAGAAAAGTTTACATTGACACGTACCCGTGTATATGTGCCGTCAAGAGCATGCCAAGCCTCTACCTGCGGTGTAACGAGAAGCTCAAGCCCGCGTAAGCCAATCAGAATCCCGAAAAACAACAACAAATCACTTCCTGTTCCTCTTTTGAACAAGGTCGCAGTTTTGGTGTAGGTGCGAGCTCTGGCGCATACTGTGACGTTGACTGCCTAAACATTCGTTTGTCTCGGTTTACATGCAACGGTGTAACCGAAGATTTTCAAAATCTCCACTCTAGCCGGAGTTTTTAGAAAGAATCGGATTCAGAGGCGAGTTCGCTGTTTGCGTGTAAACGAAGGGCCCAAAGGAAGGGAAATGTCTCAGTTTTTCAAAATAACCATGCACGTGTTTTTTGAGAAGTAAACTATACTCTTCTGGTAAAATTTATGAACTATATAAAACGATCTAAGTATATTTTATGCCCCATATCTAAATGTATTTGAAAAGACTGACTCATGTAGTGAAAGAACGCACTCTTGTCTCAAACAACACACTTGTTGCTGTCACAAAACATGCATGGGCCCAAATGTCCAAAAGTTGCTCTGAGCCCGAATGGGCTGGCCCGCTCTGGGCCATGATGGGATTTATGAGAGCAGTCCGCTAGTGTTGGCTGCTCCCAGAAAGCCAGAGTTAAGCCCAAAGCTGAGAGCTTTACCTGTGCAAGCCCACACTGGGC
This sequence comes from Misgurnus anguillicaudatus, assembly GCF_027580225.2. Taxonomy (NCBI): domain Eukaryota; kingdom Metazoa; phylum Chordata; class Actinopteri; order Cypriniformes; family Cobitidae; genus Misgurnus; species Misgurnus anguillicaudatus. Next base: position 4,680,377 of record NW_027395284.1, read on the forward strand.
GAACACAAAAGCCCACAAAAAGCCATTATGGGCCCTGCAGTGGCATGTTTGCAGGGTTGTTATGCATTAGCACGCTATCCTTTAAGTTGCATAACACCAGTAGTGAAGTCATTTTCTTTTTCATGCCAACATCTGGCTAGACTTAAGCAAACAGCAACCTTTTACATCAAAATGATATTTTGCATCCTATTTGGAGGCCCTTGCCATC
>NW_027395284.1:4681084-4717139 GCF_027580225.2 Misgurnus anguillicaudatus
AAGAATAAATGAGAAAGCAATAGTAACGTTATACAAGTATAGTTTTATTCACTTTTACCTCGCGCCAAAACAATAACAACACAAAAGACACTAAATATGAATAAAAAAAACAAGTAATAGTTTGATCATGACACCAAATACTGCTGATTTGATCTCATTTTGACGATCATAAACAAACAAGGCCAGCATGAGAGCCAGGGTATCCCTGTCAGAGATGTAGCCCAGAGAGGGCGGTGGTCAGCGGGGCGAGTGAACACTGAAGTCCGCTCATGCTTTGGTTCTCATTCGTACCGAATCTCACTAAGCAAACGTTCAAACAGGCGCTATCTTTACTAATCGACTGCAGATTTAAATATAATACATATACATTCTCGACTGAACTAATCTTAAAACTACACTTTGTGACCAAGAAATTGTAATATTTAAAAACGGCGAATCCGTCCATTGAGTTAATATGAGATTCAAAGCAGCCGAAAGTGTTACCTGTCATTCTGGCTGCCCTCAAATGCGTGGCGGAAGAAGTAGTTCTCAAACAAAGAGGCTTTTAAAATTACTCCGTTGTTGTTTTATGGTTTTCGTTTTTCAAACGTGTGCCGTCGAACTGTTGTATAAAAGCAATATCGCTCTCGGAGTCGTGTGATATAGCTCTATATCATCACGGCTGTGATTGCCTCCGGCACTCGGCCTACGGCCTCGTGCCTCTGGCCTAATCACAGCCGTGATGAGAGAGAGCTATATCACACTCCTACTCGAGCGATATTGCTTAAATATCAGTATATTATATTAGTGCAACCAAACGCAACAACCAGACATTTTGATGCTGGGAAACCGTTTTAATAAACTTTCTGACTTGCTAACATGTTAGAACCAATGGGGGAAAAAAGAACCAATGGGGAACAACACCACTTCTGTTGCCAAAATGTGCGAGCAGGCTATTTGATCACGTGGGCTGTAAAAGGGTCTATATGTTGTCAATTATAGTTCTTAGAAAGAAAATCAGAATTGTCAAAAATTGGTATTGGCAGGTCACACTTACAGAAAAATGGGAAATGGCCAAGAAAATCGCAATCGATGCATCTCTACCAACAACAAAAACAATTATAATCAGCATACTTTTTTTTCTGCGATGAAGCATCACTCTTTCGGTCTCTACAGTGTTTCTGCTAGTTGCATCAACCTAAGAGTCTTTGAAGTATTAAAATCATAATGCAATCATTTTGATACGTCTTGCAGTCCTAGTATGCAACAAAGCACACTGTGCTGCATACTATCAATGCTAGTATGTATTTATTTTTAGCAAAACGTCTATGGTTTCTTTCCTGTTGTTAGCTGAGAAATCCTCATCTAGACGTTTCCTTGAAATGACCTGCTTTCATGGGCAGTGAACGTTTTTTATCTGCCTGCGGTGACATCAGGCTCCCTTCGGCTCGTATGGTCCACTTATCTGCAGTTGTTAGACGAGACTGTGCTGTTGTTCCCCTGTGTCTTTAATTAAAGTGTTAATGAGCTTTCTGCCACACAAATAACAGCAAATTTCAAAAATACACATCGGTTTCTCTACACAAGTCTTTGTATTTGTAGATTAAAGAATTTTTTTTCTAGTGAAAGTGATAGTGAAGAAGTATCACACCCACTAATGAGTGATCTATTGCATTTCTTATTTTGTGTGACGGAGCAGGTGATCGCCAGGCGAAAGGAGGATTCTGGGAAGGTCAAGGTGCTTCTTCATTGGATGCCGGAGGACATGTGAGTAGATGAAAGGCACTCGGCTCAGATCCCGCAACAAATGTCAGCCGTTTATGTGATTCAGAGTCTACCAGAAACCAGACGCACACACCTGACATCTGGCTTATCTCACAGATTCACAGTTCGGAGTTCATTTAAGTCACATTAACTGACACGTTGACTGATTTGTATTAGATTTATGAATCCCTCAAGAGATGTTTTAACGGTTTTTGTTTTCTCTCTGTTCAGAATGCAACGCCAGCATACTGCTTTGTATGTACTGCATAGTGTGCGAGATGGTGCTCTGTGTTCATACCGAAAATTTCGGTACATGTAGTGATGAGTTATCTTGGTGTCTTGCGCGTACTGAAAACTTTTGAAGATGTCTTTTAGAAATGGATTAGACCCACCTAAGTGTGGATGTTCAGATCAGTCTGCACCGTTGGGTTCTCGTTGGTAAACATCCATATTAGTGTCAGATGTGATGGAGAGGCCTGCTGCCTGCGTGTTTTCACCCACCAGCTCTCTTTCATGTGCATTGATGTTTGTCCAGCGCTATTCCTTTACCACATATCCACACTTTCTCAGCATTTCCATTGCAATGATGGTACGACCTTTGAAGATGTCACAGTTAATGCTTCTCAGATTGCGTTCCCGCTGGATTCATGCCATCATCGTTTGACCATGTTGGCTCTGTAGAGGAAGCGCTGTGAAATGTAAAAGCTTTTTTACGTTTGCCTCAACTCTTATTTTGTAATTTTTTTTTTAAACAAACTGTGTTGTGAGGATTGATACACAAGCTCCACACAAGATTATAAGCGTTCGCGGATGCACCGAGCTGCTATTCTGAGGCAGGCATCAATCTGTGCCCGGAAAATGTTTGTCAGCTCAGCGATAACACTGCTGAAGTTGCTTTCCCAGGAGACCACGTTTAAAATGGATTTCTGGGTCACCGCAACAAGCCAGATCCAAACAAGTCTCCTCCGTGGAATAACGTGAGAGGAAAAGCAAACGTCACATTTTTAATCATCTGGTTGTGGAATGCGTGTTGGGGAGTTGGGAGGAGATGAAGAGCAAGTGTGGGAATGTTTACTGTATAAAAAATAATACTCGTTCGCACCGCATACATACTGTTTTTTTAATAAATAGGTTAGTGTGTTATTCTTGAAATGGCTTTCTTTGTGATTTTGCACAGACTTCCAGACGCTTGGGTTAGCGAGGGTGATCGTCAACAGCTAAAGACCAAAGTGGTCCATCTTTCTCAGCTTCCTCAGGACACGGCAGAACTGTTGGACCCCAACATCTACAGGTGATGCTTCGACCTGTTCTTTTACCGACACAATTTTTATCCGTAGCATAAGGAATAAAGGAGCCATCTATCTGAACTCAACGACGGCGTGGGTTTTGAAGTTTTTAATAGGTTTTTATTTTGTCTGGGCTACTGAAGACTTAATGACTTTTTTCCAGCAGATGGAGCCAGTGTCGCTGCGTCTCTAACACCAATCTACTAAATGTACAATGTGCCTGGGAAAATGTGGGAGGGTGATCGAAAACCTTTGATCCGACAGGAGCTGTTATTAAATCAAATCTGACGATAACATCCGAGTCAGCAGTACTCCAAACTGACCTTTTTTTTCCTAGAGACGTATATGACTTCGAGGACACTGTCATTTGTTATGGTCGCTATTAATCGATCATAAAATAGCATTATTTGTTTATCAACATCTATGTATCTGAGCTGTCCGAATGTTTTGTGGGTGATTATTATTGTCAGCATGGGAACCTACATGCGGCCCTTTAAATAACAGGAGCGTGGACAGATGCCCGGGGTCCTCAGGGGTCTAGTGTGTTTCGAAGCATCATTGTGCGTCTAGTATGAAAATCCAGTTGGATCTGGTGCTGTTCCCTCTGCGTGCATTTCTGTGTGTTTGTGTATGTGTGCCGTACTAAAGCGGGATCTGCTTGTTTTCAGGATGTATTTCTAGAGGACTGGGTGGGAGGGGAGACTTCTGTCAGCGCCTGCTGACGTATCCAAACCCGAAGTGGACGCGTCCATCTTTTGAGAGAGACACTTTGCTTTTCTCCCCCTTTTTACTTTTTAATGCTCAAAGTCTGCCAAAGCATGCAGTGAAATTTTAATGTGTTTACATCCCTTGAAGAGGAGAAGAGGCACAAAATTGTGAAGTGTGTCGGTGCTGGACTTTTAAACGATCTAGGAAGACAAATATTCTTAAATCCATTTAATTTCACTTCTTGCATCCTAAACTGTACTGACAAGCTCTTTTAAGTCCCGATCATCTTCGTTTTTGTCAGTAAGTGCCCATGTAAATATTCCAGGAGATTTGTAATATATTTTTGTACTGCAAAATTTTACTGTACTCTGTAGATAGATGTAATATGCCAAGTTGACAGATGATGTAATTGTACAGATGTGTGATAGTTGAATAGTTTTAAATGATGTAAATGCTTCCATAGATTTTTTTTTTCTTATGTTTTAGAATCTGAGTGTTTTTATTTTGTTTGTCGGTTAAAATTGAGTGACTTGTTTTGTTCTACGCACATGCTGCTGATCCCTTCACTGACGACGATGATGATGATGATGATGATGATGATGGTGGTGGAAAGCTGTGGTTTACTGTTTGCGCTGTTGTGCGATATCTCTGTTAAAGCTATACAAAAGCCAAGGAGTATATAGACATCTTTATGTAATGGTGCTAAAGCTAACACTAGCGTTTAGGCTAATGCACATAGGAATATTCTTAGATCAATACTGATGGTGCTGTTTAGTTCATATAATAATAATAATACCCTGTTCCCCATAGATTATACTTCTGTCTTTGTAGTAAAGCTGAAAATTCAGAAAACGCTTTGTTTGTTTGTTTTGATTCAGTCTAAAAATAGCACTGGAGTTATGTTTAGCCGACTCCGAGTGGATTTGTACCTAACTTTGGTTCCAGCCCATATAAATCTTCAGTTTCACACAGGGCTCTTGTTTATCAGGTAAGAGGAGGCCAGGGGCATTTGGGAGTCTTTTTATTGGGGCAGATTTGCAAGCATTGACACTGGGGGCGTCTGTCAGGGCCCTTAACTCATTATTAGATGAGTACGGCTGCTGTTTTAGAAGATGGCCGTGGACACCTGACCGCTACACACGAGTGTATATTCTGCACTGAGTTTTGGTGATTTTTATTTACATTGACTTTATATGTTCTGTTGCAAAATAGTGGCTCTGTGCATTTTGATGTACATGCAGCATCAATAGCGACTAATGAGAAGACACATTTTTTATTTAAATATTGGTGAAATTTGTAATTCACCGGTTTGTGTTTTACTTTCCAAATGTGTTTTATGGTCTTGCATACCCTTGAGAAATAAGCAAAGTCTTAATTACACCCAATATACTACAGCTGCTGTTTGCCATACAATGAGATTATTTGTTTTAAAGACCCTACCGGTATAACTCGTGCTATATGCTTTATTTAGGGTGCCTTTCTACACACACCCAATCTACCCAAATATCAAGAGTCATACACAATGACTCTGTCTCGTTTCACAGGTTGCGTCCTCTAGAGGTCGCATTATAAGGTTGCATACGTCATTGAGGCTGTCGCTGTCCCATTTCAAAAATGTAAGAAGGACTCTCTGAAGACGACCTTCGAAATGCGCTCTTATTTCACGGAAGTTTTATGCAATTATTTCCAAATTATTTGGAAAATAAATAAATGACGTTAAATGTAAATTATAATTATCGCCTCATTACCCTATTTAACTTAAAGAAATAGTCTACTCATTTTCAATATTAAACTATGTTATTACCTTAACTAAGAATTGTTGATACATCCCTCTATCATCTGTGTGCGTGCACGTATGCGCTGGAGCGCGCTGCGACGCTTCGATAGCATTTAGCTTAGCCCCATTCATTCAATGGTACCATTTTGAGATAAAGTTAGAAGTGACCAAACACATCAACGTTTTTCCTATTTAAGACGAGTAGTTATACGAGCAAGTTTGGTGGTACAAAATAAAACGTATCGCTTTAAGCGGATTTAAAAGAGGAACTATATTTTATGGCGTAATAGCACTTCTGGGAGTACTTCGACTCGCCTGAAAAGTCCGCTCCCCTTCTCGCTCTCATAATGGGAGAGGGAGGGTGTTACTGCGCCGAGTCGAAGTACTCCCAAAACTGTTACATTTGGTATATAATATCCTCCTCATTAACATATATCTGTTGTGCATTCGCCTCAACTCCTCAAAAATTACCCCAAACAAAACAAGCAAACACATTTTCGTGTGAAACTTTTATAAAATTATATTCACTCATTCATTTAACGTTACAGCGCAACTGCCGTGAACGTGCATAGCAACGTGATACTTCCTGTTTCCTTTCCTGCCCGTGTGTCCTATGAAGGATGTCTCGTTTAATTCTGATTAAGGACTCTCTGTAGACCACATTCTTTAGAGAATGAGTCCTCGTGAGGATACAACCATTAAAACTAAATGAAATGAGACACAGCTTGTGTCTCAATTTGCACACTATTTGTCCTAAACATTTTTATAGTCTATGGGGATGGGGTGGGAATATCATTTGGGAAAACCGTGGTTCATTTTCATCATGCATTTAGTGCAGTAATATCAGCACACTAATGACTGATATTACCCACAATTCATTTTGAGAGAGAGGTTTTATTGATGCTGCTGAATAAATTAAACTAGCAAACATTATAGTGAATGAGAAAAGTTGGCTTTGTATTAGTATGTAGTACATATACTCTCTTGTAAAAACAATAGATAGTTTTTCCCATTATAAAAAACAGTACCTACTTTAGTGCATAAGTAACAGTTAGGTGAATTAAGACGCGACAATACATTGTGAATTTAGTAAGAAAATTCTTTAAGTGGGAAAAGATATATTGTGCGCTTATATGACAGTTACTGAGCATGTACCTTTTTAGTCAGGATACTTTTGGTGTCAGACCAAACTGATACGTCGCACCTCAACAGTTTTAAAAGAAAACACCACCGTTTTTCAATATTTTACTATGTTCTTACCTCAACTTAGACAAATTAATACATCCCTGTCTTTTTTCAATGCATGCACTTAATCTATGTACAGCGCGTTGTGAATGTGTTAGCATTTAGCCTAGCCCCATTCATTCCTTAGGATCCAAACAGGGCGGAAGAGCACTTAGTTTGTAGCACTTCAACTTTGGGCGCGGTAATATTGACGGAAGTTTGAGCGAAAGGTGAAGTAGTCAAGATTGATGATGTTACTGCACGCTGAGGTCTAAGTGCCGTCATACAATATAGTTCTCATTTTTTATCTGCTTAAAAAATCGCCACATTTTATTTTGTGCCACCATACTTACTTGTCTAAATACTCGTGTAACAGTCTTTAAATAGGGAAAACATGGAAGTGTTTGGTGGCTTCTGAATTCATCCCTGTTTGGATCCTAAGGAAAGAATGGGGCTAGGCTAAATGCTAACACATTCACGACGTGCTGTACAATGAAGTGTACGCATTGAAAACAGATAGGTATGTATTAATTAATCTAAGTTGTGTTAGGAACATAGCAAAATATTGAAAAAAGATATAAAGAATGAAATTTAAGGCAAAGTGTGCGTTATATTTGTTTTTTACACATACAGTTTATCAATTCACTAAATAAATGCTACAGAATATTACAGTATACATATGTATCCTAATTACTTCAAAATGCTACAATGTACTACGATTCACTGCAGTTCATTATAGTAAATACTAATAAGTGTTCTACAGTGTTTTGTCATGTGGGTTTGATTGAAACATTAATTTATTTCAGGCACCCTAAATGACTGCTGATGTTAAGTATAAAAACATGCCTCAGAAAGGTTATTGTTCACATTGTCTGTCAGAATATAATTTTTCATCAGATTGCACACACATAGATTCACAGTTTCAGTATAATGTTGCTGCATTCAGATGCCATCTTCCAAGTCCTGAAACATCAAGACTCTTTTGTTTTCATGCCGTTATGCCATTACCACTGTAATTCTCTCCAGGCCTTTGAAGAGAATGTAAGTATGTGACCTAAATCTCTTTGTACCACAACCGAGACCATATTTCATTTGAGCTCTTCATTCTTCAGTGCAGTTATGGGTCCATTGCCATCCTTTCCATCAGCTGGGCTGCACCGATGACCTGCCCGCACATTTCACATGACTGATGTTGTTATGTGGGTTGTGGCTAGAAGGGATACAGCTACGGCCATAATCTCACAGGCTGAGTGCTTTTTTTGTACTCCGACCCCCAAGCCTAACCCTAAACCCAACATTTGATGGGATTTAGGCTGGAGCTGTATCCTATCTAGCCAGAACTGCTGTTTTTCATCCTAACCCTAAAACCAACATCTTGTGAGATTTGGCCATAGCTGTATCCCATCTAGCCAGAACTGGTTATTGGGAAGGATAAAAAGAGAAATATTCTGTATCTAATGGATACTGAAAGGAGAACTTTGGATGAGACACTTTTCGAAGTAAAAATGCAAAAGCTTTGGTAACATACATTTGTTTCAAACCCTATTGTGCACGCTTGATATCTAAGGAGGCATCCCAAATAAATGAGATGTTTAGGCTGGTTTGCATAGTAGATCTGAGAAATAAATTTGTGCTTATTGCCCTTGGGCATTATAGGATTGCCTTTCTGATAAAAGACACACAAGTAATACTTGTCTTATTGGTTAAAATGAAGTGTTTTAGAGGGCATAATAATTATTTTAGTAACAGGAGAGCACCTAGTATGCTATTGTAGTGTTGTCTAGGTGTGTCTGTCTTATGGTGCATTCACGCTACATGCAACTTTGTCACTGTGTGTCGCCCGGTTTTTTACTTTGCTGCGTCACAGGACACGCCCCATCCGATCTCCAACTATGACTGTCGCTGGAAATTGCCAGCTCTCCATTTAAATGAATGGGATTATGTCGTTTTGGCGCTGTGTGTCGCTTGTAATGTAAATGGGGCAAACCATTTGTAGCAAGTGATGGTATAGATATGTGGATAAAAAACTCTGTGGTGTTTATTTGCAGAAATGTTTTTGACATAAAAAAACATGAATGTTTATAACTAATAGGGCCATAGATACCAAAAACAATGGCAAGAACATAGCACAACCATACAATCATAGATTCATAAGACTGGCATAATAGAATAGATAGGGTTATAGTTACAATGGTGTGAAAAAGTGTTGGCCCCCTTCCTCGTTTATATTTTTTTGCATGTTTGCCACACTTCAAAGTTTCAGATCATCAAACAAATTTATATAATCAAAGATAACACAAGTAAACACACCATGCAGTTTTCAAATATTACGGGTAAAAATCCAAACCCGCTGTGTGGAAAAAGTGCTTGCCCCCCTGTTAAACACCTTAGGTGTGTTCGACTTCATGCGGCACTGCGCAGACCGATCGGCGGCTGACTTGAAGCAGTGCATGTTGGTTAGTTATGTTGTCCGACTTGAGCTGGCGCTGCAGGCACGTGACTGTGTCATATGGTTTTAAAGAACCGTGATCAGCCATGCCTGACGTAAATGCAGCTACGGGAACCACAGCGTGTCTGACTTCACATCTCCGTGCCTGCACGTGGCTAATCTCCCTGATCGGTTACATCCAACCACAGCCGATGTCGAACACACCAATTAACTGTGATTTATCACACCTGAGTTCAGTTTCTCTAGCCACACCCAGGCCTGATTACTGCCACACCTGTTCGCAATCAAGAAATTGCTTAAATAGGACCTGCCTGACAAAGTGAACTAGACCAAAAGATCCACATCATGTTCAGATCAGTCTGGAAAGGGTTAAGCCACTTCTAAAGCTTTGGGACTTCAGCGAACCACAGTAAGAGCCATTATCCACAAATGGCGAAAACATGGAACGGTGGTGAACCTTTCCAGGAGTGGCCCAAAATTACCCCAAAAGCGCAGTGATGACTCATCCAAGAGGTCACAAAAGACCACACAACCTCACTTGCCTTGGTTAAGGTAAGTGTTCATGCTTCCACCATAAGAAAGAGACTGGGCAGAAAAGGCCTTGTTCCAAGACGAAAACTGCTGCTGAGCGAAAGAGCATCTCAGTTTTCCAGAAAACATCTCAATGATTCCCAAGACTTTGGTTGAAACTTATCTTTGGACTGACGAGACAAAAGGAAATTTTGGAAGGTGTGTGTCCCATTACGTTTGTCATAAAAATACCACAGCATTTCAGAAAAAGACCAACAATCATACCAACAGTAAAATATGTGGGTGTAAGTGTGATGGTCTGGGGCTGATTTGCTGCTTTAGGACCTGGAAGACTTGCTGTGATAAATGGAACCATGAATTCTGCTGTCTACCAAAAAATCCTGGACAATGGATGAATGTTTGGCCATTTGTTTGTGACCTCAAGCTGAAATGAACTTGAGTTCTGCAGAACGAAAATGATTCAAAACACACTAGCAAGTGCACATCTGAATGGCTGAAGAGAAACACTTTGGAGTGGCTTGGTCAAAGTCCTGACCTCAATCCTACTCAGATGCTGTGGCATGACCTTAAAAAGGCGGTTCATGCCTGAAAACCCCCCCAATGTGACTGAATTACAACAATTCTGCAAAGATGAGTGGGCCAAAATTCCACCACAGCGCTGTAACAGACTCATGTAACACAAATGCTTGATTGCAGTTGTTGATGCTAAGGGTGGCCCAACCAGTTATTAGGTTTAGCGTGCAAGCATTTTTCACACAGGGGCATGTCGGTCTGGATTTTGTTTTCCCTTAATAATAAAAACCTTCATTTAAAAACGGCATGTTGTGTTTACTTGTTTTATCTTTGATTTAAATTTGTTTAATGATTAGAAACATTAAAGTGTGACAAACATGCAAAAAATAATCAGGAATGGGCCAATACTTTTTCACACCACTGTAACTATAAACCTATCTATTCTATAGACTTACAGTTTTTTACAGACGCTAGGACACATTTCTCAATACTTAGGTCAAGTTTTCAAAACTCTTCACACAGCGAGCACAACAGAAGTCTATGTGGGCTAAACTGAGAATCAGTTATCATTGCTTTGGCACAAAATGCATTCAATGACTACATCTCTCAAATTTCATGAATTCTTTTCTCACTCAGACACAACAACTGCCAAAACTCTTTATACATACAGGCTAATTTGCACATGCTTACATAGTGCTTTCAAAACTGTTAAACTTATGTTCATAACAATACAAAACTAATTAAGACAGCAATTTGCTACATTTCTACAGTAATATTTTAATGAAATATATTTTAAATCTTAAAATTAAATGCTATAAAAAATTGAAGAAGGCTGAGTAGATTAGCATTACTAATGTATCTGTATCAGCGGATGGTGTGTATACAAATTCTTGTATTTTGGAATTACAAAAAATTAAAAACTACATAAAATTGTAGAACACATATTGCAGTGAATTGTAAACAGAAATGTGTCCTTGTTTTACACAAGAAAACATTGTATAATGCTCTATGTTGTTAGTGTTTTTTAGGTCATTGTTTTGTGGGTGACAAAGTGTGTTTGTCGGCTGTCAACCTTTGCTAGTGTTCTGGAAGAATGAGTTGATTTGAGACCTGAATAAAGTGTTTTGGTAGTTGTAGTGCATTTTGAATGTGAAATGAACTGCTTTGCCAAGCTGAAAGTTGGTAAGGAGAACTGTGTGAAGAGTTTTGTAAAAGTGACCTAAGTACTGAGAAATGTGTCCTAGCATCTGTAAGAAACTGTAATCTGGGGCCTATGCATTTTATAATAATACTTGAATGACATATTTATTACTTTGGTTTGGTACAATAAAGGATTTTAGTACAAAGTAAAATGTTTAAAACATAATGTGTTAAGAACTTATAGCTTTGTAGTTCGTAGTTGTGTATCATCATTTTGAAATAATCCTTTAAAGGACATTAAAGCACTCAGTTAATTTACTTTCATGTTGTGATGTTTTATTAGATTATGAATTAGATGATTGAATGCATGGACGCAGCTCTCGTCTGCTGCTATTTTAAGCATCTGACTCACTTAGCTTCTTTGCCAGATGCACGACATCCCGACGGTTTGTTTTATTGTTTGACAATGATAATAGATTTGCTTTGCTTTTTCTCCTAGCTTTACCTGAAACAGTCACCACTAGGATTTATAAAGGTTTCTGTGCTAGTCAAATGGAGAATTGGAGATACAGGCCTGCATCTTATGAAGTGGATTGAATTTGATTATTCAACACTGCAGTGAATTGTGGATTTGGATGCGTTTCTAATCTGTGTGTGAGAAAGTGTGTTTGGCCTGTTTACTGATGCGGGCCGTTCCAAGAACGCCATGTAAGACGCTGACTGATTTATGAAACAAGCACGACATGTTTTGCTCCGTTTCACCATCAGCTGCTGTACATTTTTCAAGTTCGCATAAACAAACCTGTCTTGTGGGGTAAAAACAAACAAAGCCATGTATTTCGCCCCCCGCCCAGGTCAGGAAGCTATTTTTTTAATTCCTGGCAGCGCTTGCTTGCGAACAAGAATTATGATCCATTGAGGCAGAATGGAACGTTGATAACAATTCGGTGACTGTTAAAGTTGATACGAGGCCCTGTAGGATTGAATCAAAGATTTTAAAAGGGGGGCATGTGCGTCATTGTACAACAGTTGTAGATTGCAAAAAAACCCATGGCTGCATGATTTTTTTGGACCGGGTAAATTATAGCCATCTTCCCCTAATTAGAACAAGAGCAAACGGACTCCCAGGAGGACCACTACGCCTCTAATGACATCACACTTTTCCCACAAATCCCAGAGGCAACTCTGTACTCATTGAGCTGTAGAGATTGAGGTTTGTGTGTATTTAGAGAGCATGGCAACCAACCGTAAGCAGGTAAAAGATAACAAAGATTAGATTGCAGTTGTTTTGGTGGAGGATGAATCAGTTTTGATCAGTAGGATAACCATTAGATATCAGTCTCTTTAATAGTTTTAGTTTCCTGTATCTTGAATTAAATGTGTCAGATTATAAACATAGTTATATTGGAGCATAGAGAATAGCTTTTCGGTAACATCTGGTAAAAAAAACTTGGAATAGGTTTTTTTCGTAAAGATAAGTTAACTGAAGGTCCACCTATGCATGGCGTCTAAAAGGTTAAGCTGCTAGCTAATGCTCTGCACTTCTAGGACTTCTGAAAATAATGATTTGAAACAAAGAGTAAAAAGGTAACTATCTGTATTAGTTGTGCTGGTCAGACTTTTCTAAGACCAATAAACTTTCAGGTTTATCACAGATGCTACATATAAAATCATTATCATTATAACCCCTCAGCAGCTGCTTCAGTTGTTTTCTCATTTACTGTTTTTTAAATTCAGTGTTTCTCTATTACTTCATCACAACACCTTCCAGCTGGAAGCTTAGTGTCTGAAACAAAAATCATGTTCTGGTTTTAATGGAGAGGAGTTCTTATGTCATCCAGCTATGAGAAATGTACTTTATCATTATAATTCAATTTATTTAAATGTTTTTTTTACTTACCGCAAGTAGTCCTCCAAATATTAGACAGTGGCTAATTACACCAAGTAAAAATTTAGAGATATGCTGTTTAAATTAGGTGAAAATGAAATAAAATTATCAAATTTGCAATAAGTGTAGATTATTAATTAAATGCTGTCTTTATAGGAAGATACTGTTTGCACCTCAGTATTTATGTAGATTATAAACTTTTTCGTGTTTCGTATATGGTGCATCCCTTTGTGGCCCCCCAAAGAAAATGTATGATATAAAACATTCCAAAACGTATTATTTAAATTAAACAAAACATATACAATTATATAAGTGTAGTGATGTTGGTTAGTAGCCTTATTTTTTGAGATTTATTACACAGAATTTATGATAAATGAATTTGTTTTAAAAAATGTCATAAAACTGGGGCCCCCCTGCCACCATCTCAGGCCCCCAGTTTGAGAACCACTTAAAATGATGCAATAATAATATAAATGATTATATTTATTAAAATAACTAAAATGCATGCATTATTAGGAGAATAAAGACTTACACCGACCCCGTACCTAACCCTATATTTTTGCAATTATTTATATATATATATATATATATATATATATATATATATATATATATATATATATATATATATATATATATATATATATATATATATATATATATATTTACATTTTAAACAATTATAAAACATATCAATCAAGTAAAACAAAATAAAATCACACGTAAAACAAAAACGTTTTGAGGAGACTATATCTAAAAAGTAGCCCTCCAGTTTTATCAATGGTGGTAGCCAGGCCTTAAAATTAACTTTTTTGCTCACCAGCCAAAGTGGCTAGTTGTTTTCCAAAGTTACTAGCCACTCAGCATTTTTACTGGCCACAATTTTGTTGTTGGTAACCCGCTTTGTTGCCCAAATTAGCCTATACATTAACTGGTGCCCTGCCATTGAGTTATCTTGTCAATTAAAAGAAAACATTTGCATAAAAAGTGTTCCTGATTAATTTTTATGTTAATCTGCAATACCGCCATTATCCACTAGATGGAAAAATTGGGTACTTACCGTGTGTCTCAATCAGCTCCCTTGTTCAGTAGTCAGGGCACTGATCAGGGAGTCGGCCATTTTAAGGGCTGTCTCAATCGCAAAATCCGTTCAGTGCACTGGAATGTTCGTTCCCTAAAAATTCCCACAATGCAACGCAAAAACCAGTGAGCATCGATGGTCCCTATGTTCCCTAACCGGAAATCACGTGACCTTTTCTGAAGCTCGCCAACCAAACATCACGTGATCCAACTCAATAAACTTTATGAAATGTTACAGAACTTTTATAAAGACAAACATTTGTTTTAGTTGTAAATATAAACACACATTGCTACACAGTAAGGGACCACAATCTACAACCCCAAAACAGAAAAAGTTGGGACACTGTAGAAATTGTAAGTAAAAAAGGAATGGAATAATTTACAAATCTCGTAAACTTATATTTTATTCATAGTAGAATATAGATAACATATCAAATGTTGAAAGTAAAATATTTTGAAATGTCATGCCAAATATTGGCTCATTTTGGATTTCATGAGAGCTACACATTCCAAAAAAAGTTGGGACAGGTAGCAATAAGAGGCCAGAAAAGTTAAATGTACATACAAGGAACAGCTGGAGGAGGACTAATGTTTAGGAATAGGACTGTTGTCCTATTCTTGTCTAATACAGACTTCTAGTTGCTCAACTGTCTTAGGTCTTCTTTGTCGCATCTTCCTCTTTATGATGCACCAAATCTTTTCTATGGGTGAAAGATCTGGACTTGCAGGCTGGCCATTTCAGTACTCAGATCCTTCTTCTATGCAGTCTTGATGTTGTAATTGATGCAGTATGTGATCTGGCATTGTCATGTTGGAAAATGCAAGGTCTTCCCTGAAAGAGACGACGTCTGAATGGGATCATATGTATCTAGAACTTGGATAAACCTTTCAGCATTGATGGTGCCTTTCCAGATGTGTAAGCTGCCCATGCCGCACGCGCTCATGCAACCCCAAACCATCAGAGATGCAGGCTTCTGAAAAGAGCGCTAATAACAACTTGGGTTGTCATTGTCCTCTTTAGTCTGGATGAAATGGCATCCCAGTTTTTCAAAAAGAACTTCAAATTTTGATTCGTTGGAGCACAGAACAGTTTTCCACTTTGCCAAAGTCCATTTTAAATGAGCCTTGCCCAGGGAAAACGCCTGTGCTTCTGGATCATGTTTAGATATGGCTTCTTTTTTGACCTATAGAGTTTCAGCTGGCAACAGCGAATGACACGGTGGATTGTGTTCACTGACAATGTTTTCTGGAAGTATTCCAGAGCCCATGTTATGATTTCCATTACAGTAGCATTCCTGTATGTGATGCAGTGCCGTCTAAGAGCCAGAAGATCACGGGCATCCAGTATGGTTTTCCGGTCTTGACCCTTACGCACAGAGATTGTTCCAGATTCTCTGAATCTTTGGATGATATTATGCACTGTAGATGATGATAACTTCAATCTCATTGCAATTTTTCTCTTAGAAACTCAGAAAACTATTTTTCGCTGCAGCATTGGGGGAATTGGTGATTCTCTGCCCATCTTGACCTCTGAGAGACACTGCTACTCTGAGAGGCTCTTTTTATACCCAATCATGTTGCCAATTGACCTAATAAGTTGCAAATTGGTCTTTCAACTGTTCCTTATATGTACATTTAAATTTTCTGGCCTCTTATTGCTACCTGTCCCAACTTTTTTTGGAATGTGTAGCTCTCATGAAATCCAAAATGAGCCAATATTTGGCATGACATTTCAAAATATCTTACTTTCAACATTTGATATGGTATCTATATTCTACTGTGAATGAAATATAAGTTTATGAGATTTGTAAATTATTCCATTACTTTTTTACTTACAATTTCTACAGTGTCCCAACTTTTTCTGTTTTGGGGTTGTACTCAATATTTAAAATAATAATATTTATTTAAAATTTTAAATATATTTATTACATTTAAAATGTAATTATATGCCTCAAATTTTATGCACAGATATGTAAGAGAATAATGACAGCACTTTCACAATGTACTGTTTTTAAAATTAAGTCTGTTTGGCCGGTTGTTGATGAGTACAGCTGTGAATAATCACAACGCGCTTAAGCAGCCACGTGACAGAAAAATAAGTGACCTTGTCCCAATGTGAAGTGAGCTAGGGTCCTTACCAGTGCCCGAACCTGTGTTCACGATATACTGATTCACGACCTCGGGAGCTAGGGAACGAATTGAGACACACGAAAAGTTACCAAATTAATGAAAAAGCTGATGCCAAAACGTTATTTACTCATTTTAAACTTGTGTATGTTTTGATAATCGTTCTGATCTCTAGCAAAATTCCTCCACAAAAATGCAATTATTTCAGCTTTTTGCTAAAAAATATATAAAATAAAATATATTTTATATTTTTAAAGAAAAATACCTATATTTAAGAGTGTATAAGCAGAGAAAAAAATATAGGATGAAACTTTTCCTGTTTTGTTTGTTGTTTGTTTGAAGGCAGAGGGTCTGTTCTTTCATTTGTACGGAGCCCCTAAGGGGACATGAAGCAAAAATGAATGCAATAAAGTTTAGTTTTGCGAGCACACGTGAAACTATCGCGTGCGCACGTGAAACTTTTGCGTTCGCACGTGAAACTATCGCATGCGCAGGTGAAACTATCGCGTTTAGTTTTGCGTGCACACGTGAAACTATTGCGTGCTCACGTGAAACTTTTGCGTTCGCACGTGAAACTATCGCGTTTAGTTTTGCGTGCACACGTGAAACTATTGCGTGCTCACGTGAAACTTTCGCGTTCGCACGTGAAACTATCGCGTGCGCAGGTGAAACTATCGCGTTTAGTTTTGCGTGCACACGTGAAACTATCGCGTTTAGTTTTGCGTGCACACGTGAAACTATCGCGTGCTCACGTGAAACTTTCGCGTTCGCACGTGAAACTATCGCATGCGCTGGTGAAACTATCGCGTTTAGTTTTGCGTGCTAACGTGAAACTTTCCCATGCGCGCGCGAAAGTTTCACGTAAGCATGCAAAACTAACTTAAAAAAAATCTGCACATGAAGGTTTCGCGTGAGCACATGAAACTAAACTTTAGATTTTTTTCTCCAGTGTCACCTAAGGGGCTCGGTACATTTGAAATATTTGTATGTTTATATATTTATAGACATTTTTTTCCTGGAGGGCATTTTGTGAAACTTTTATGAAAATTACAAAAAATGCTGGTGGCAACTTTAAAAAAAATGGCTGATGGGGAATGAATTAATATGATGTGGGAACCTGTCCGCTCACAGGTTTCCCTTGACTTCTGACCAAACTGGGACGTGTGCATTCAGGTATGTCCTATGAATTTCTCTCCGCTCTTGCCCAGAAAGTGCACACTTTAAATCTCTTCATTCACTTCCATGCAATTGTTTTATCTTTCCCAAAGTGTGCGTGTATGCGTTAATAACCCCTACTGTAAGTTTCGCTGGGTGCAGGGAGTGCTCATGGAAGTTGTAGTTTCCCAGTGTTGCATTACCCATTGTTTATCATTTCGCATAACTTTTAAGAAAAGTAAAAAATATATATAATTAAGCTGCCAAAGTGGCTTGTGGGATTGGCTGCCTTCCCATGCCACAGCGGAAATCTACCCACATTTGGTGGCTTGGCGAGTGTAAATGTCAAGCCCTGGAAGTAGCCCCAGCTCACAAAAAGGTTGGAGACCCCTGTGTTAGATAATATATTAAAGTATACTTTATACTGGCAAATCAGATTTTGTGTGCAGCATTTGCTTAGTAAGACAAGCTGAGGGCTAATAGAAATAATTGTGTGCATAAACTATGTGTGTGCAATGTATTTCTCATATTAGAGATATGGCATCATGTGCAGTTTGTTCTCTTTGGTCTTGAAGCAGGATTTTGATTGACGTTTCTCTCCAACTATTTTCCTTGTGGTGCTCTAATTGCTACTTGAGCATCAGTCTGCAACACAAACCACATCCAGCAGAGAGCAAATGTTTTGCACGTCTGAAATCAGGTCAGAGGATCCTCCGAAGATTCAGACTTCTGCGTGCATTCGGTGTGTTTTACTCCGCAGCTCTCTGTGTGGTCTGTGATCTCTCTGTCTATCCCGCTCTTACTAATTTCTGTCATTGCCATCCATGCTGTTACATATTAAAGCCCGTTGTGCAAGACTTCACACTCGGAGGTGACTACAGATTGATAGATTACCACGGTTGCCCGTGAATCGGTGCTTCTCACGTTATGTGCCTAAATGTTTCTCACATGGTCTTTATTGTTCGAGTGGAATTTTTACATAGATAGGCACAAACCGAGCCTCATGACTGTAGGAAACAAAGCTTTGCTGATAATTAGACCTGTAGTCACGGTAGTGGCTTGTGGGAAGGAGATCGCAATTGGAAGATAACATAAATATGACTGACTGTTGTGATTGGCATGCTTTAAGTTGTACGATTGTCTCTGCGCTGTCAAAATCACTAACTGAATAATTTCTGTGGCTTACAAATGCGTCATTCTGTGAAAGGAATGCCTTTTCCTTTTTTTTTTTAATGAGATTTTTAACCCCTAATGACTAACAAATCATAAGATAAAGGGATGCATTTCCTTGTCCTTGAAGAGTTCAAGCAGGATGATGTCATGATGTTTCTTATTTATAGAATAGCCACTTTAAAAAGTAAAAAAGGTTTCATTTGTACTGCATATAAGGGACGCACATGATACCCCATTTTGCAGAATGACCCAAATACCGTCTTCATATCATATCGTCTTTCCCTTCTAATCAAAGACTTAATGTTAGAAAAAGAGGTCTTAAGTGACCTTCATTCATCTGTTTAAATCACATTTCTCCTGAGAGCCGGCTCATCCCAGAAGAAAAAGTTTAACTCTGAGTTATTTACAGCTTAATTATATCTCCACCGTCACAGAAAAGACACATTTTTATAAGCCCAGAGTGAATCATCATGGTTGACATTGTCAAATTGAATCTTTTACATACAATGCTGTATGTAGTTAGCTTGGAAATAGGACAGCGTTTAGGGTCAGGGGTGAAGGTTCAGCTCACGCTAGCTGCCGCTCATCCAGAGCAAATGATAATGCGCTCCTGACAAAGACTCGTGCTTCGTATGTGACGCTGGCGAATTAATTCACGGTGTTGCGCGCGGTGAATCATCAAGATCTGCTGCTGTTGTCGTACCTGACTTATTTTGTTACAGGCATTACAAAGCATGTCAGCATTAAAGTGCATTTATTTCATTGCTAAAAAAC
Source organism: Misgurnus anguillicaudatus (assembly GCF_027580225.2). Lineage (NCBI taxonomy): Eukaryota > Metazoa > Chordata > Actinopteri > Cypriniformes > Cobitidae > Misgurnus > Misgurnus anguillicaudatus. The sequence goes on from NW_027395284.1 coordinate 4,700,653, forward strand.
AACGTTATTTTGTGTATTTGGTATATAATGCAATGTGTTCGAGTGATTTATGGTAAGGTAACACATTATTTTCCACATATCGTACATTTTTGTAGCTCCAGATATCCTGCTTTCCTCAAATGCTCTGATTTTGAACAAAGCTCATCAATCTGAAAAGCACTGTCATTTGTTTAATTATGTCATTTTTATTTCAAAGATGACATTGTTTGAGATGTCCTTCTCATGATAACTTGATATTAACCAATACATCATAACTTGTCATGACAAGTTGACATAACTAAGACAACATAACGGACCACTTTTTACCAGTGATACAAATTGAATTGTCATTAAAATGTCATTAATTCTCTGTCAAATAGTTTTATAACGACATCATGAATAATCTTCAGTTCATAATGTTTTTTAAGTTTCCTCCATGTGTTTAACACATAAAATCAATCATTCAATAATAATAATAATAATTAAAATTGATACAATTACATTGATTGCATTTGGAGACTAAATCACCTAAAATTAAATGAAAACAGTACAATAATGCGTTATCACATATCGCTGCAAGAACAGATAATTACATTTAATTGATTCAATATTTTGTTAGTTTTTTCTTCTTTGTCAGAAAATGTCAGCACCCTCTGTGTGATGAAGAACAGGTTCTGTTAGCTGTCAGTTTTGTATGTATTGTGCACATACATAAAGTTAAGTATAATCTTTTGACGTGTCTTTTGCATTTTGTTAAGGTATTTAAATTTTTTTTGACATCATTAAAATTTTAATACTATAAGTTTTGTAACACTGTAGTTGAGGTCAAGAAAAATATTCATGATGCTGTTATCAAACTATTTGTAGTAGTATTAACACTTAATGACATTTAAATGACAGTTTAATGTAATGTTAACCCATAATGCCATTGACACAAATTTATAAAATTCATCATGACTATAACACGACTTTCCGCGAGATTATGCTATTTAATAGCAACTTAAATCAAGTGAACCTATCGAGCTATTTTTTATTTTGTAATTTTTTTTAAATAACCTCTCATTCTTAATATTGTAATGTGATCCTTGTTAGAATCAATGAATAAGTTGTGCCACGGACACAAAAAATGTATAGAAATTTGCGCGAGTGACATGAAAAAGACATTCGTGCTCAAGGTACGACTTTCCGTGAGATCAGTCTGTAAATAATAATGATACATTTTTCTCCCTTTTGATTCTGGGCTGAAATGTGACCTAGAAATGTTTTTTTTTTTTACCAGCGCAGGTGTTGTAAGATTAACCCACTAAATTCAGCATGTTGGTGTATAACTCAATTTAATTCAATTCATTACAAAAAAAATTTGTCTTGAAGTCTGTCGATGGTTAACAGACAGCATAGCACAGTATTGATCATCTTGCTTTGCCTGTGGTCTTGGGCACGCTGTTTTCTCATCACAGAGGAAGTGATGTACGTAAGAGAGGTGGGTCCGCATGTGGAAGCCATTTCCTGGTTCCTGTGGCCGCTTTACAGAGCCCCACGGGCTTTACGACTTTGTAGCCAAAACTAATGCTCCCACCACAGTTTCAACAGTAAAAAATCATTCTGGGATGGGTCATGAGTAGGCTAATGATTTTTTTTATGCATACAGTATGCTTTAGATGTTAGATCTTAAACCTTTACATTCATCACCTTTTTAAAGCAACATGAACTTGACGGATTAGTCAACTATATGCTCAGACAAGCCCACATTTCTGTTATATAGTTAGTCAAACCTCATCCAAAGTCATTCGTACCTGCTGACTGTTTCCCACAAACCGTTTCTGATGTTCTCCCAGGTCTCATCCGAATCCAATGGCTGGTGTGTGGAAGTGTTTATTCTAACAAAGTCTTTGGCAGCGATGGACATTAACACACGCGGCCTATTAATCATCCGATAACCCTGTAAGCCGTCCAGCTGTGTCTTTCTCGTCCAATGATTCTTGTTCCTTGGCTCTTTATGCTCTCCTCTTTAAAACATCTTAAATTGCTTCACAGCTGTCTTAGGGATCCAGTGAGAAACTTTTGAGACACAATGTTTAGGTTTGCGAGACAGACAGACGTGTAATGGAGCATTCCTTCGAGTAGAAACGTTGGAATTTGTGTCTGACAACAAGTCAAATAACTGTATAAGAATGCTGGCCGCGCTTCTTTCCCTGTCAGTTTGTTTTCGTGTCTCTACGAAATGTTTTCGACTATGTTAACACAACTGTCCAGGACTACTGTCAAATGTATACATTTTTGCGCTAGGAGGGAAAGATTTAAACGCACCCACATATAAATATTAAATTCTAGTTTCGCAACAAAGCTCGCAGACATTAGTGTTGAGACGGCGGCTCACTTTTATCGCTGTTTGAAAGTGTCTGTCAGCCTTTGGTGTTAAGTCATAAATAATGAACACTCTGCGTTTCTTCTCCATGACAATTTTCCCATTTTTCAGAGCAGCCCATGGCCGGATTTGGAAGGGTTAGCAATGGGGTCGTGTTTACGGGAACCTTTACAATATCTGGAGAATTATGGCTAAATAAGGTCTCATCAAACTGTATGTTTTGTAAGAACTTGTCACTTGAAAGCTTTATCACTTAGAGGTGCCCGTTCATCTTTACTTTGTTTTAAACCATTTCTATAAACCACCTCGTGCTCCTGGCAGTATTTCTAATCCAGTATGACTTAGCATGCATTTCAGCGAGTCAAACTGGGTCAGCTCTCCAGACTCATTTGCTACATGCTGGCTAAATTGCTGCAAAGGTAAAAAGGGTTGAGAAAAGGAAAGGCAGAACTGCTGGCTACGATGTAACCCAACAAAAACATCAAACAACAGTGGTAATCTGTTCCAAAGCAGGTTCTGGAAACACATGGGGAACGTGGCTCAGCTCCATTTAGTCCAAACAAGAAACAGGTTTTTATAGGATTTGGGTTGAAATTTAAAGCGTTTTGAGTGCCCTTGCGAACCCAGAAATGCCAAGCAAATAGTCCTGGTTGGATGAGAATATTGGATTGTGCATATTTCAAGTGCCATGGATGAGATTCATGTGCGTAAAGGTGAAAACAACAAGTCAGTCAATCTTGCTCCCTTGCATTTGGTGGATGGGAAACGTTTTGTTCTTGGCATCCCAAACATTTTTGGGTTATTGGAAAAGGTGGCTGCCTCTCACAGGTATTTGGTTAAAGCAAGAAGGCTTGTACAGTAAAGTTATAGCCAATCCATACTGTTGTGTGGGCAGACGACTGAATTCCTTCTCTCTTACTCAGTTTCCTTAGCAAATTAATTCTGGATGGGTGATTATGAAAACGTAAGAGGATGTTTCTGTCTGTTGTGCCATTTAATTGTTTATCTGGCTAAGCATTACTTGCTAAGCATTACACTGTTATGAGTGAAAGTTGGATTAACTTAAAATATTACTTCAGTGGGTAACTTCTAAGAAATTAAATTGTTTTTAACTTTAAGTGGAATTTTTTAAGCGGAAAAAAATCTTAGATTTTTTTAGATGTTACCCATTGAAGTAATTAAAAAAATTGCCTTAAAGCACAAGTCCATTTTCTTAAAAATAAAAATCCAGATAATTTACTCACCACCATGTCATCCAAAATGTTGATGTCTTTCTTTGTTCAATCAAGAAGAAATTGTGTTTTTTATGAGGAAAACATTCCAGAATTTTTCTTTTTTAATGAACTTTAATGGACCCCAACACGTAACAGTTTTAATGCAGTTTAAAGTTGCAGTTTAAAGGACTCTAAACGATCCCAAACGAGGCATAAGGGTCTTATCTAGAAAAAAAAGATTTTCATTTTTGGCAAGAAAAAATTGCAATTTAAACCACAACTTCTCGTCTTCCTACGGTCCTGTGACGCGCGACCTCACGTGATTGCGTAATGCCGTGGAAAGTTCACGTGTTACATATTTGAAATGCACATTTGCGGACAGGGACGGGCTGGTTTGTCAATGTCATGATAGTAAGGGCGGAACCAAAAGTGAGAGAAGAGGTTCCGCCCGGACCAAATTTTTCAAACACAACCACTTCCTGGTTCCCGATGGCAACATAAATCAAGGCGTTATGAGCAACAGGTGTGATAATGAAGGCGATTCACGATTGGGTGATTAGAGGAAGAGGAGGAATATAAATGGGGCAGTGAGGGACCAGAAGAGGAGTCGATTTTGGGCGAGTCGACTTCCGCCTTGGGCAGCGCAACAAACACCAGCCTCCGAAGAGTCCGCAGGCCCCGTTGATCCGGCGACCACTACACTCTAAAAACAAACGGTGCTATATAGCACCAAAAGTGGTTCTTTGCTCGTAATCATAGAAGAACCATTTTTAGTGCCATATAGCACCAGTGAAGCACCAGTGAAGCACCTGTGTAGAACCATATAGTGCTATGTAGAACCAAATGTGGTGCTATAGTGGTGCTATATGGCCCCTATATGGTTCTACACAGGTGCTTCACTGGTGCTTCGCCGGTGCTATATGGCACTGAAAATGGTTCTTCTATGGTTACAATCCAAAGCAACAGTTTTGGTGCTATATAGCACCGTTTGTTTTTTTAGAGTGTAGGAAGCGGGCGGAAAGAGTGCGTGGCTGGTCCGGACGAAAGGACGGCGTGGTTGTTTACAGGAAAAGCACTGTTGTATCGGGAAGGACGCCGCGAGTGCACGCTGGGTTGAGTTGCGAGTGCAGAAGCACGATTGTTGAAGTTGTCCCGGAGATCTGTGGAGAGAGAACGAGTCAAAAATCAACGTGAGCAAAGGATTTGTATGAGTGGATCGATACATCTATTATTGTCTGTGTTTGCACAAAGGCCTGGGCGAGTCGCACCGGTGGAGTTGTTTACATGGTGGATTGACCTGGAAGAAGAGAAATAGAAGAAAGATCGATTAAGGAATATACCAGTCGTGAGTAATATTTAACTCCAAGTGTGTGCTAGATACTTACATAACTGATGAAGAGCGTATTACTGATCTGTTTATAGCGGCCCCACCAGGTGTGTGTGACAGATGGGCGAGCCGGAGGACGGGTATTGTGCTGACGCTGGGTGGCGAAACTTACGACCTGGTTCGGACATCGCTCGGCGACTTCAATCCCCCCCCAGAGCCGGTCCAGCAAGGAGAGGAGTACGGACCTTAAACTATTCACTGGAGTGTGTGCTGTGCAGCGTGTGAGTGATTTATTTGATGAAGTACACCAAAGCTTTTTGCAGTGTTGTGCCGTGTCCCTGTTGTTCGTACTCACCCCAGGAAGGACCAGGCCTCTGTGGAGACCATCGGGAGTTGCCGAGACGGTGGCCATCCAACAAATTAACTACGCGACTTAACTACATCCAGCGGGAGTCCTATGGATCCAACTAAGTGAGGTACTGTGGGGAACTTTGTAGCCATACCCAACCACGTAACGACCGAGGAGGTGTTAGGAGCAGTAGAAGATCTTGGCGGCCGAATATATGCTGTGTGTGGTGGTGCATGTTGAATACTTACCTTCTCGTCTAGATCTTCACCTACCCACAGGAGGAAGGGAAGAGGACGTGCTGGTCCGGGAAGACAGACGTGCGTTCGTTGAGCCACTCTGAACTGCACCCCCCACAAGACATTGTCTCATCGGCTACCGCTGGACGCCGGTAAAAGCCCTTCCCTCTCTCTGCCGTGTCGGATGCTGGTGGTGATGTATGGTTTCTGTTCTTGTTGATCCTCTGTACCCAGCTAACGATAGATTCACCCCACGAAGACTCGTAAACCCAGAAAAGCCTGCAGAGAGAAATACTCACCTTGTCACGAGCTAAAGCTAAACCCACTCTGCAACGACTCGTTAACCCAGAAAAGCCTGTAGAGAGAAATACTCACCTTGTCACGAGCTAAAGCTAAACCCACTCTGCAATGACTCGTTAACCCAGAAAAGCCTGTAGACAGAAATACTCACCTTGTCACGAGCTAAAGCTAAACCCACTCTGCAACGACTCGTTAACCCAGAAAAGCCTGTAGAGAGAAATACTCACCTTGTCATGAGCTAAAGCTAAGCCCACTCTGCAACGACTCGTAAACCCAGAAAAGCCTGTAAACAGAAATACTCACTTTGTCACGAGCTAAAGCTAAACCCACTCTGCAACGACTCGTTAACCCAGAAAAGCCTGTAGAGAGAAATACTCACCTTGTCATGAGCTAAAGCTAAACCCACTCTGCAACGACTCGTAAACCCAGAAAAGCCTGTAGACAGAAATACTCACCTAGTCATGAGCTAAAGCTAAACCCACTCTGCAACGACTCGTAAACCCAGAAAAGCCGGTAGAGAGGAATACTCATCTTGTCACGAGCTAAAGCTAAACTTACCTTGCTCGAACCGTTCAGTCCCGAGGAACCCTGTAAGAGAGGAAATACCTACCTCGAGCCAAGTTGGAACTAATTGCACTTTCCATCAACTTGCAGGCCCAGAAGGAGCTGATAAGAGAGACACCCTTACCTTGCAGCAAGCTACGGTCACACTTGCCTCCGAAGACCCCGGAACCCGGGAGCCTGCCTGTGGGGAATACAGCAGGAGTGAGTCAGGTTGTTGAGGTTGACTTCCCGGATACTTACATTGTGTTTATTCTGCCCTCAGGAGGAAAAGAGGAGCGCTACGAGGAGTACTACAACGCAGGAAGTGGGCCGTGGACGAAGGAGCTCCGCCCGGCCCTTGCCCTGTCATTCCCTGTCACTGTGGCCGGACTTCTCCTCTCCAACGTCCTCTGCCCCCCTAGTTCCCCCTGAGGGAGAGAAGTCATATTTTAGATTTCCCATTCCCCCTTTTATTTTAAATAATTTAAATAAAGTTTACTTTTATCATATTTATCTCTCGTTGTTTGGTCATTGGGGTGTTCTTGGGACCTCCTCGAGGTGGAACTTAGGGAGGAGCGTAACGCACAAAGTCTGTGGTCCGCTCCGGCCTGTGACAATATTACACTTTGATGTATAATAAGGCTGTGAAATAATGAAAATGGCAAGGCCCTATTTATTTTCACAAACAACCACCAGGTCTTTGCCAATTCCACAAAACTAAACACAAATATGAAAGACAAGGAAAAACTGTACTCTGATGGAAGACAGACAGAAAGTGCAAGCTAGGATGTTTTGGTTAAACTAATATTTGGTCAATTATTTAGCCCCTTTCTTGTATATTAGCACGTTTGGAGTGGTAGCAATGCATGCCTGATATTTTCCCGTTTAATTCAATACCTTAGTCTTCATTCTAGCAGAAAATGTGAGCCCACTACAATCTCTCATATACAATAAAGTAAATGAAAGAAATAAAAACCAATGCAATACAATGAATGTACACCCACATTTTTTAAATGGGGTTGGATAAATATTGTTTGTGTGTGCGTTCGTGCGTGCGTGCGTGCGTGCGTACAAGAGTTTAAAATTTGACAAAAGCACAATGTATTTTTTATTGCGACTGTACACAAATATAATCAAACACTTTGAAGTTTGAATGATGTCCCATATGAATGACGGAGTATGTATTGTTTTTACGTTTCTACTGTTTGATCCCGCCCGCGCCTCTCTCTCTCTCTCTCTCTCTCTCTCTCTCTCTCTCACACACGCACACACACACACACACACACACACATCACGTTTAGTTGCGCATTACGTTAATTTTCACGTGAGTTTTATTTATTTTTATGTCGTGTATATTATAATGTCACGTGTCCTGCTACTACTGGCACTTACAGGACCTCTTGCTGATGTGAAGTTTACTCTGTCTGTCCCTCATCATGACCAGGCTGTCGATGCTCAGGCTCGCGAATTCCGGGAATCTGTGAACCAATCACGGCTAGTAGGCCGACTCTTCTTCCTCTTTTTTTTACACGTAGCAGCATATAAGTGATCGTATTAGTGCCCCTGCTGTCGTCTGTTCATATTGCGTTATTAGACTTTTTTTGCCGACGGCCGGGCGATGGCCTTCCGTTGAACGGCCGTTCTGGACTTTTCCAGAACGCACAGATTGCCAATCTGTCCCTGTTTGCGGACCATTTTAAACAATAACCTGACACGAAGACATTAATTTGTATCATTCCACATATAACAACTTCCAGGGCCGCCTTAACCTAATGTGAGGCCCTGGGGCTGAGAGGTTTTGTAGGCCCCCCATACCCTCGATTTATAGTCTCTTTTTTAAGTGTAATATCTAGGTAATCTACATTACAAAATTTGAAACTGCAATTTTAAACTGCATTAAAACTGTTAAAGGTGACATAGAATGATTGAACGGAGTATTTATCCTTTTTCTGTGATGTGACATGTAGACAAAAACATTTTTGTTTGGGTCTGTAATGCCTTAGAAGCTTCCTAAAAACCTCTCTCAGATATCTCTATCAGGGTGGGGGATTTTAAACAAGTGGTTTTGCACCTATTTGGCTCCCCCTACTGGCTTAACTTGCAATCTCTTTACTGATTGGCTGACTTTGCTGCCACTCAAAAAATGTTGCCAATTATTTTAAAGTGGAGGGGCGGTTAGATGCCTGTGATGTCATAAGCATCAGTTTTTCAGATTGGGCCGTTTTCTGGCTGACATTTCTAAAAGAGGAATTACTATGAGACTGAGATGTTTAGCATGTTTAGCACTATTTGTATGTCCGTGAATGCGGGTAGACTGCCATTATTCTACAAAGACAAGGTAAAAATGCTTTTTCATTCTCTGTCCCCTTTAAGTGTTTCCATTAAAGTCCATTAAAATGAGGAAAATCCTGGAATGTTTTCCTTAAAAAAAACATAATTTCTTCTCGACTGAACTCAACATAGAAAGACATCAACATTTTGGATGACATGGTGGTGATTAAATTATCTGGATTTTTTTATTTAGAAAATTGCCAAATCCTTAAATTTTTCATTTAAAGTGAGAAAGTTGATAAAACTTTATTTTTTTAATTGTTACTAATTTAAGTCATTTTTAAGTCGATCCAACTTTCACTTTTTATAGTGTTCTTACTATTACTATTGCTCTTTACTTAGTGTTAGGGTGCTTGAAGAGCATTGAACAAATCTTGCTTTTACCCCATCATAAATGTCACCCTGGACCACATAATCAGTCATAAGTAGCACAGATATATTTGTAGCAATAGCCAAGTTAGCCAACAGTACATTGTATGGTATGGGTGACCAGATGTCCCTGTTTTCTGTAGACAGTCCCATTTTTTTGGTATTCTGTTCTCCACAATCCTGATAACAACAAAAAGATAAAAGCATTCAAAAATGCTTTGTCCCCGTTTTTTATCTCGTAGTCAGTAACAAATAAGATTTTGATGATATTTTGATGAATTTTTCATTTTAAAAAATCTGGTCGCCTTATTGGTCAACATTAGCAATTTTTTACATGCCAAAATCATTAGTATATTAAAGGGATAGTTCACCCAAAAATGAAAATAATGTCATTAATGATTCACCCTCATGTCGTTCCAAACTCGTAAGACCTCTGTTCATCTTCTAAACACAGTTTAAGATGTTTTATATTTAGTCCGAGAGCTTGCTGACCCTTCAGTGAAAATCTATGTACGATATGCTGTCTACAAAGGTAATAAAAAAATCATCAAAGTAGTCCATGTGACATCAGTGGGTCAGTTAGAATGTGTTGAAGCATCGGAAATACATTTTGGTCCAAAAATTACGACTTTATTCAGCATTGTCTTCTCTTCCGCGTCTGTTGTAAAGCACATGCGTAAGACTAAAGTCATGCAGTGACGAGGATGACGTGTTATCGGGTGCACCCCAGCTGTTTTTTGTTTGTTTTTCATTTACAGTCTGAGGGAGATGCACGCTGTAAGTTTGAAAAAAACTTTGCAAACATGTCTGAGGACACGTCATCCACGTCACTGCAGTCAAGTGACTTTAGTCTCACGCATTTTTGGGTGAACTATCCCTTTAAGTAATGTCCCATGAAGATATTTTGTAAATTTTGTGTGTTGCAAAGGACCTGATTTGGACAAGTTTAAAGGCAATTTTACCAATATTTTGATTTTTTGCACACTCACATTCCTGATTTTCATAAAGCTTTCAGATGAACTATAACCCTTATTACTTTTTTTTGGTCCAGGGATCTCAAGTCCTATCTATTTGCATTTTGCAATGAATAAGAGACCCTAGCAACATTTAGAGACCAGAATATCATAAAAACTGGGCAGTGGGATCTCTTCCCAAAAGCAATTTTCCAGAGCACGATGGCAGTGTGCTTAAAAACTCATAAACACTTACCAACACCATGACAACTGGCCACAACACTTCAATACACCATTGCATCCCATTAGGATTGGTGGGGACTCCATCTTGGATAGATACTGTACATACATTATTCATTTTTTGGTTTGGAAACTGAAGTGCATTAGTAGACATTCAATACTGTTGTAAATTAATTACTTAAACTTCTTTGTTGGGTGAGGAGCAGAACAAAAAATGCACTATTTTTGCACAAATATTCGTACTATACCCATAAATCATATTCAAAACCAGTGAGAGCACTGAACCGCCTGTCAGGTTCCTTCATTTATTCAGACTGTGGTGTTTTTGCGTGTCCTCAGCAGAAAGCTTCTGAAGGTTTCTTTATTGATTTATTAATGCTGTAACCATGGGGGCTTGAGATATGATTGGACCCAGTTATCAAAAAAGCGGTTATTCGTGCACGCATCGGTCTGAGAAACATTACGGCTGGAATGTGTGAAGTAAGTGTTCGGATGCTGGCAGGTTGCCGGTCAGAATCTGCAGTGACCACAGATTGATAATATTAATGCGCTCGTCAGATAAATAAATTCAAAAGTGTCACTTAAAGTATAGTCTTCACTGCTTACTTTCAACGGACCAAGCCACAGACGGAGCGGGTCGGAGGCGAAACTTTGACACCAGGAGGTGTCGGGTGTTCACGAAAATGGGAAACATATGCAAGCGGCGCTGGTTTGAATGTCCATTCTTGCAATAGCTCCTTCCCTGAGGTGAAGACTAAAACAGGCATAACTCAATAATCTGCTTTAAGACGTTTTATAATGAACCAGAGCTGCCAACTTCTGAGTTCAGCTTGGAGTGAGATTTTTTTTTGGGGGGGGGGGGGAATTTTTTATATAAGTCCTAACCATTTGCCAATAGATAATAGTGTGGATTTTAGCTATTTCTGTGTTAAATAGTTGGAAAAGACTGCGTTAAAATGGTTCACAATACAAATCGAATCATATTTTAGAAATTAAATTGAAATAAAAGCTTTTACTGAGTTTAAATGCCTGAGATTAGAGTCTTTACCATTATTTTATACAATTCTATTATGCTTTCATTCTGATAAAAGTTCCTTCCAAAAAAGTTCTTAAAATCTAATGAATACTGGTCTCTGTAAAATATATAACTGCAGATAACAGCAGCTTTGATTCAGTTTATCCATTGAGAAAGAGAAGCGTAAAGGGATGATTTGTGATTGGTGATAGAGAGACTGTCACAATCAAATAAACCAAATGAGATAATGTGTATGTCAAGACCATATAATTATATTTCGTATATATTATTGTTTATAGATGTTCAATATCAATTGACTTTTTTCCCTTTTATTAAAACCTGTCACAGCAAACATCACGCAGGCTTGTACTGCTTGCAAACATACACACGCGAGTGATGGTTGATTAAAATTACTGTTTTCTGAGGGTATCTGCGTGCGTGGAATCCGGGCAATTCTCTGCTTTTCATCCAGACCTTGACGCTTTGTGTGTTCGACTGGTGCGGAGCTGACTGATCGGCGTATGACATCAGAGTAACGCGAGAGCAAAGGTAAAGGCGAACCCCTTTGTAACATTTCGCATTGCTCTCGCGGTACTCTGATGTCCTCGCTGCCGAACTTCCTGCGCAGCGCCACATAAAGTGAAATTCTCTTTGACTCTTTGCAGCAAAGTACCAGCAACATGAGAAGTGGTGGCACCTAAGACAGTGAAGGTACGCTAAAATATAAAAGTGTCAGTACTGCGAGCACTGGTTTAGCTACTTACATCGTGCTTTGCTCTTTCACCATCGCGCAGCCGCGCACTCGCTCTCTGTGGTTTGTAGCTGGCGCTTCGGCATCTGTAAACAATAACTCCACCTTCTTTGATTTGATTGGCCTTCGCATCATTTTGACTTTGACGAGCGCTTTATGCTGTTTGAGGCACGCCAGATAGAGATATGCGTTTACAGTATTTACAGTTAGCTATATTAGGCAATTATTTAATGTCTTTTATTAAACTCAATGGGAATCTCAATGGTGGGCACGAGCCTGCGTGAGAAAATGGATGTGTGGCGTGAGAGCGTGAGAATGGGGTCAATTGCGTGAGTCTCACGGTGAATGCGTGAGAGTTGGCAGCTATGAATGAACATCTTCAGGTCGCACAAAATTGTGCTGATGTTGTTTCCAGCCCCTATTTCTTTATATGTATGTGTGTTTTGAAAACTTATTAAACATTAAAGGGACACTCCACTATTTTTTGAAAATATGCTCTTTTCCAGCTAGAGTTAAACATTTGATTTTTACCGTTTTGGAATCCATTCAGCTCATCTCCGATTCTGGCGCTAGCATTTTTAGCATAGCTTAGCACAATCCATTGAATGTGAATAGACCATTAGCATTGCGCAAAAAATAACCAAAGAGTTTTGATATTTTTCCTATTTAAAACTTGACTCTTCTGTAGTTACATCGTGTACGAAGACCGACGGAAAATTAAAAGTTGCAATTTTCTAGGCCGATATGGCTAGGAGCTATACTCTCATTCTGGTGTAATAATCAAGGACTTGCTTTTTTTACCATGGCCTAGAAAATCCCAAATATTGATTTTCAGTCGGTCTTAGTACATGATGTAACTACGAGGAGTCACATTTTAAAAATATTTAAAAATATCGAAACTCTTTGGTTATTTTTTAGCGCGATGCTAATGGTCTAATCAGATACAATGAATTATGCTAAGCTATGCTAAAAGTGCCGCCAGACCTGGAGATCAGCTGAATGGATTCCAAAATGGTATGAACATATTTTTAAAAAAAGTAAAGTGTCCCTTTTAAGCATAACTGATTTTGTACAACAAACTAGCAAAACAGAACCAGTCAGCCCATACACATGAGATAATATTAATGCGAGTTTTCTCTATTTTTCCTTTGTTTTTGTCTTATTCCCCCCCCCCAGCATGCCTGTCATCCACAAGGCCTTGCACTGTGTCTAACATCAAACCTCACGGGTATTCCCATTCCTCCGATCAAATTTGAGAAAATGCCAAATCCATCTGCACTGTTGCCCTTTTCCTTCCCCACAGACTTTGACCTTATGACATCACTGCTATTTACATGGATTATAAAAGGATAGTTCTGTTTCTGGATGCTGATTGGTTAAAATAGCATTGCTTAAAATATAGCCAAACTTCTTGTTTACCAGGCTGCAGTGTTTGTCTCTTCACCCATAAAAAAACGTCCTCTTATTGTTTACATATACAGGATGGCACTTGATGAAACTTCCTAAATAATGTTTTTAATCGACAATGTTTTCCTTTAATGGTTTGGTTAAAATACATAAATGTTCTATCCCAATATTTAGAGTACAGCACATCTTTTTGGCCTTTACAAAGGTCGGATTGTAAATAGTTGCACTGTTTTAAGGGTTTATATATTTAACACATTTGTCTCATTCCAGACCCAAACAGTTTAAAGCTCACGAAGCCTCTTTGCAGACTGCATGCATCCCAGCTGTTCATCGTTTTCCCATGATGTTTTTAAAATGGAAGCACATGTGGCCAATCAGTGACGTGTGATCTAACTGTGGCCTGCTCTGATGTCACAACCCCAGATTGTGTTTGTCTCGGGGCCATGTGATGGACAACAGGCCTCTGCCCTCAGCTGCGACCATGTCTGTGTGTATGCAAGTGTATCTGTGTGCTTTCGGTGCCGGCGTGACACAGATGAGGTACAAATATAGCCAAGCTCTTTTGATAATGAATAGATGTACGTGAGCATTTTTGTCCCGGGAGAACAGACGATCCCCTGAGGCGGACCTCGCATTATGAAACACATCATCCTCTTGTAGTTTGAAAGTCTGTTTGCCGAGGCCACATCAAAAACTCGCCCGAGTTCAGTGTCCAAGTCGTGACATAAAATTCCTTTTTATTTTTTGCACTTTAAACATTCTCAACTTCATGACGCATATCGAAATACCACAGAGCAGAACCCAGCCCCTTAAATTTAAATATCAGTGACAGCACATTGCATGCGCCGAACACGTGTATACCAGCTCAGTCACACGAAATTACGTACCTATAGTCACGTAATTTTTTTGATTCTTTTTCGTGATACTGTCACAAATTTCCGTGTTTTTTCGTGATACTGTCACAAATTTCTGTGTTTTTTTCGTGGTCGTATCACGAATTTCTGTTTATGTGTCATTTTCATGTATTGGTTACTCAACTGTTTTATCAGTTTCTTACCATTGTCGCTTCGGTTTAGGGTTAGATTTACATAAAATGACATCCTTACCCAAACCCAACTCTAACCCTAACCCTAAAAAGAATCTGAAAAAATAGTAAAAACCAATACACTGAAAAAAATGATTCATTCAATTTACTAAATTTTTTAAGGGAAGTGGTTGCAATCAATTTATTTAAGCCACATTTAAACAAAAGTTTTTGGTTTTGTTTTTCTCTTTTTTTTGTTTAAATGTAGCTTAAATAAATTGATTGCAACCACTTACCTTAAAAAATGAGTAAATTGAATTAATAATTTTTTTCAGTGTACTTAAAGTGACATCCTAACGCAAAAACCAAATCTAACCCTAAACCGAAGCAAAAATTGTTTGAAAATAGGAAAAAGCAGTTGAGTAACCAATACGTGACAATGACACATAAACAGAAATTCTTGATACGATCACGAAAAAACGTGGAAATTCGTGACAGTAGCACAAAAAAGAATAAAAAAATTATGTGACTATAGGTACATAATTTATGACTATAGTTACATAATTTTGTGAGATCGGGTAGCGTATACATACGTTGTAAAAAATGAAAGTTGGATCTACTTGAACAAATTACTTCAATGTTTAACACTTAAAGGTGCAGTGTGTAAATTTTAGTGGCATCTAGAGGTGAGGTAGCGAATTGCAACCAATGGCTCAGTTAACTGCTCACCTCTCGCTTTTGAAACGCATTGAGAAGCTACGGTAGCCACAACCAGACAAACATGTCATCTTCGGAGACAGCTTCGATAAAAATAGTTTGTCCGTTTGTGGCGGCACAAAATGGTGACTTCCATGTAAGGGGACCTTCGGTATGTAGATAAAATTCTGCATTTCTGTCTAGAGATCCTTCAAAAAATTACACACTGCACTTTTAAAAAATAAGTTATAAATATAAAATACTTACATTTTTTTACTTTTAAAATAAAAAATGTAAGTTGAAAAAGCATACTTTTTAGGTGTTACCAATTTAAGTTGAAAAATAATGAAGTAATTTTTATTCAAAGTTTTTACATTGAGTGCTTTGTGCTAATGTTATTTGTCAATATTACACTATGTTTAAGTTATGAATGGTAACAGTGAGATACAGTGTGCTAATATGATTGTGCTTGTGAGTGTTTGAACGAAAACTTATTGTTGAATTCTTTGAATTCTGATTGGATGACCAATAAATGGTGTTAATAAATTGCATCACAGCGCCATACACATTGTTTCAGAAATCACAATTATTAAAAATAACTAGCACATATATAGACATGTACTGTTTTGAAATAACTGACTCCAAAATGCTAAATTTTTGAAAATTAAAAAATCTTTCAAGAATTACATCTTATGTGCATAATATTTTTCTTTAGTTTTCGACACGAATCAAACTGGCCAATAAAATGTCTTGTTCACAACTAATTATGCAATGTAATTTATGCAAGAGTTTTTTACAAAACAAACAGTCCGCTCACTTTAATAAAACACAGCAATAAGTATTGTTTTGTACAGAATAACTTTGTTTTACTCAAATCCAAACATGTTATATTTTGCAACTGTTCAGCTTGTGGGCCATCGGGTTAAAGCAGGCCAAAAATCCAGTGAAACTAAAAGTAGCTGTCAATCCAATCAAACAGCATTGAATAATCTATCACAAAGGGCCGATGCGTCTCTAGATCACGCTGACTTCACATGAAACTGTCCACAGAACATGCCTCTCGATACAAACAGTAAAGCACCTCGCTCTGCTCCCATCTATGGCCATGTGTGCCCTCCCAAACGTCAACCAGTGAATTCTTTGAATTATTAATGTCAACAGGAAAGAGCAAGTGACGACAATGGAGAAGGGTGAACGTATAATTTACTCAACCTCCATCGTTCCAGCAAGAACGCAGTTTACGAGCGTGCATGCGCGCGGATGTTAAACGCAGAGACCGCAGATGAACTTTTCTCGCTGCCGGACCGTAACTTCATCCTTTAAACTCATGTGTTTGGTATCTGAGAAATAGGCTGGTGTGGGTTTTGTGCATGAGCTCTTTTTCATTT
>NW_027395284.1:4717639-4752639 GCF_027580225.2 Misgurnus anguillicaudatus
ACACATACAAAGAAAAAACAAACTTTTCTCCGCTCATCCCTGAGGGCCATGCAGCCCGTCACCTTCTCCCCAGTACTCCTCCACTTCACATATGATTGACTTCAGATAGCATATTATAATGCTTTCTTAAAAACAAATCATTAATGAAACATTCATTTATTCATAAAAACATAAGCTGTAAGAGGAAAGTGATTATTATGTAAAACACATTTCAATATCATGACATCATTTCATTATTCGTAAAATTGGTTATATGAATAAGGCACACATTAACTTCTTTAAATAGATAAACACATATTACATCTTTTACTGCAATACTACTTCTAAGCAAAACACTTTAATCATTATTAAAAAAACATCTGTTAGGGAAGAAAACACACACACAAAGAACAAGCGCAGGAGATTCTGTTCTTCCAAGTTGAGCTGCCATCCCCCCATTAGATTATTCTGTATGCAACCTTCATTTCATTGGTTAATACACATTTATCAAAGACAACATCATATATTTATTACATCAATTATTCACTGATTAATACTGATTAAATAAGAAATATATTGCATATTTTATCCTGTGAATATTAAAGCATTAGTTAATACATGGTTTTCTGTTTGCTTTTCCTTCTCTGGTCTCTCTCTTATCTCTGACAATTTCCAGACATACATTCCTCAGCTAATCCTTCTTGCAGTTCCACACACACACCCAAGCTGGTAGCTTTCCACTCTCACAGACAAACACAAACAATCTTTTACTTTAGCATACTATAATGATTATTGAAAACACTTCTAAATACAATATTAATAAAACATATGACATTAAAATCCCACACTATATACATTCTACCATGGCGGCCCGCCATGCCTAAAACATCCCCGCCACGCCTGCGGTTGTGGATAGAAGGGATACAGCAAACGAAATCTCGCTGGATGACCACTGTTTTATCCTAATCCTTCAACCAAACCCAACTCTAAACACAAAATTTCACACGATTGTAGGATGTATTTGTATCTCATTTAGCCAGAGCCGCTGTTTTCATCCTAGTAATCCTACCTCCAAATCTAATCCTTAACTTTTCGGCATTTGCTGTATCCCTTCTAGACAAAACCCACGGCGGCAGCTCGCAAAAAAGCTACAGAAATGTCCGCCCTGCCAGACTGGCTGTCTTAGAAATAAATTCCTTTCTGGATTCGCGTGTTAACTCATTTATAAATAAATCTCCTAAAGTATCATAATTTCTTCCATGGGTTTAGTTTAATAAACAAATAGATTTAAATCAACAGAGGATGATTAGGCTACGTCTCTGTTTTGAGAAATAATAATAAAATAAATAAGCCTATACGAAATATGTTACACTTAAATAATAATTAAATTGACAAAACGAATAAAAAAGTATTTGAGTTTCTGTTTTTTTGTGACGCGCTGACCAAAGCAGCAGAAAGCACGTCATGTTTTTAATGATTTTAAATAAGCACAAAGTTTTCTCCTTATTATGAGTTTATACAAATAAAAAGACATAATTTGAAGTTTCGAATATTGTTTTACTTTTATCTTTATGACTATAAATTTAGGGTAATTTAAGGTGCAAGGTCATCACGCATTTGATGTTCACCGGCGCATATACACGGACGCAGCGCAGGGCTGCAAGAAAAGACATTATTAAACTTTCGATTTAACATATTACGAGTTTTTTGGAGATTCATTTGGAATCACTGTACTCATATTATCAACTTATCTGGTCATTAGTTATTCAGAATATAGGCTATAAGCGCAGTAGCGCGCTGCTGACCGCTCAGCTGTCAATCAATCTTCTGTGCTTTAGATCGACACTCACAAAGTTTCACATTAAATTGACTGCAAGACATTAATAGTCGAATCTGTTTGTAAGGAAACTTGCATTATTCCCGTGGAAGAGAAGAACGTTGGTAATAGAAACTTGAGGCAGACGGTGAGACTGTTTTATCTGTTTTCAGACGAAACAGCAGGGTCGGTGTACCTGCGGGTGAACCGCATAATATTTGATCTAACGGGTGTAATAATAGACAATTCGCGTGTCATTTGCGTTGTAGATGCAGGTCAGGACTAAATAGACAAGAGTAAAATGCGGGTCTAACATCCAAGACCAAAATTCGACTCGTTTTTAAATGGCCCCGTGCTTTGTGTTTAAGATCTGTCTGAAGACCGTTAAAGGTTTCTATTCAACTGCGCGATTTGCGGTGTGACCGGCTCGGCGTCTTTATGTCAAATGGTCCGGGTGTGAAATAAAATTGCTGCTGATGGATGTTCGGTCAATCACAGCGGTGCGGATTATCAAACAGGACTGTGCGTGAGTTTGCAACAGCTCTGTAACGCTAAACACGAGCACAACTTGCAATGCACACTACATTAAAACTACAATGAAATATCCGAACTACGTACGTAGCTATGTAACGTTTTTTAAGAAAATACATTTTAGATCAAACATAGAAAAGCAATATGCTATAAATATAAGGAAAAGTAAATGACAGCATGAAAATGATAAAAAATACATGTTAGTTTACTGTAGCCTATATTCTACTTTAAAAAAAATAATGTACATTTATAATCATTATGGGCGCCCCCTGCCGCCACAGCTGAAAAAAATCCTAGAGGAAACACTGGTATTTCGCTCGAAGTTCACTTATAATAGGCATTGCGATAACCTATGCTCAGCTTGTACATGAACTACGGCTTTGTGCAGTAAATGTGGCTCCATCTGAAAGTAGCTGATGGCGATTCACTTTTAATCAAGAAACCGGCTTCACTGACGAGAAGCGCAATGACTATCGCATGCAAATTATCGCGCATCCTTAGCTGTTAGCGTTTAATAGTTAGCTCTACCCACGGATCCGATCTGGTTTTCACCCGTTATCTACCAAGCTGATGCTAAAATGTAACATTAGCTAAGAAGCTTGAAATGTCTTCGATGATAATGAACACCAAATGGACGCACGAAACGTAGCGGAAAACATTGCAATTTTAATGAGACCGAATGTTTTTTTTGTGACTCATGATAACTTACTTAGTTGCTAATGTAAATCAAACTTGATATATGCTGCTAAATTTGCAGCTGCTAAATTAAAATAGACCATCTCACTTTCTGGAGGTATACTGCCCCCGTCTGTTTGGAGTGTGGAGTATGAATTGATTTTTTTTTGGAGGACATTTTAAGTGGTCCCTTTAAATCTTAACATACTGTAGCATGCATAACCCGATTCTAAATATGACTGAAATAAATCATACATGACTCATTTATTTCCTGATAGGAAAATTAAAAGCTGTTATGTTTTGGAACAACATAAGTGTAAGTAAATAATGTATTGATGTTTATTTTAGGGGTTAATAACCTTTATCATGACTAACATTTAAACTTAGACCACATTATTAGATTACTTGTGGACTATATGAGTACACATAAATGACAGCTTAATGATTTTTATTTTTTGTGTGCATGTTCTTAAAGACTGCATACACCATTTTTTGTCACTGGTGTTACCTTACTTCTTTAGCAATATTTAAGGTGTTTATGAAATATTATTTATAATTTTTTCAGCTTTAAAACTTAATTCTTAAGTGTAGCGGAATTCAATGCATTTAAAATTATCATCATGTCACATGTGAAAGATTTCATTTAAAGAGCCAGTAAGATGACAATTTTAAGCATCCTATCACTATTTATACGTCCCGGACAACAGGTTTAAATGCATGCAAGGTCAAAAAACACTGTAATTTTCTCAAAATATAAATTTAAAATTACCCCATTTCTCAGAGATCCCCAAACGATTTGTGTGAAGCCATTCAACGACTCAGCCTGCCTAAACCCCACCTTTCAGTAGCCTACTCTGCTCTGATTGGTCAACTGACAGAGTGTCTTTGCACACAATGCACAGATCAGTCTCACAGACCACAGATCGGTGGCACAGACCAACAACAGTGCAACATGTATTGACCTCGTGCTAACATGATTTACTGAGAAGACATTGTCAACATCAATACACATCATTCATCATTAATCCAAGCAATAAAAACGACGATTGAAACTAACATTTTACACTCATTTAAGCATTTATCTAAACTAACCGGGTCATAGCAAAACCGTAAATAAGCATGCATTAGCCGTTTGCTAACGTGACTCTCTGACAGTAAATTAACAGTTTAAACACACAACATCATTCATCATTAATCCAAACAATACAAACGACGATTGAAACGAACAATTTTACACTCATTTAAGCATTTATCTAAACTAACCGGGTCATAGCAAAACCGTAAATAAGCATGCGTTAGCCGTTTGCTAACGTGACTCTCTGACAGTAAATGAACAGTTTAAACACACAACATCATTCATCATTAACCCAAACAATACAAACGACGATTGAAACTAACAATTTTACACTCATTTAAGCATTTATCTAAACTAACCGGGTCATAGCAAAACTGCTTGCTATCGTGGCTCTGACAGTATATAAGTTAGAGTTTAAACAACGATATCACTCATCATTAATCCAAGCAATAAAACGACTATAGACATTTTACACTCATTTAAGCAAGTATGTAGCTATAATCATACTTACAGGTTGTGGTTAGGAGACGCATGTTGTTCCAAATAAAGTGGGTACTGAACCATCTTGCATTGCCAAACGTCTAAATCACTCCATTAAAAATTAATTTTAACCACTGATTCTTCACAGCCAGACACGTTTAGAATATCCCTCCTTGAAAAAGTCTCCTTTGGTAGTGAAAACAACAAAAGCTGAAAACAGCGTGAGCTGATGTTTACACTCACACACACTAGCTAGCTGTGGGCGGGTCATAGTTTTCGTTTCTCCCGCAGGCAAGGCTGTAGGCGGAGATTAGTATCTCATGTGACGTGGATAAGTTCGTGTGACGTGGATAATATCAGGAAGAAGACTCACTCCCTATAACGACTCGTTTCAGCGATTCAGAGTCGACTCCCTGCTTTAGAAGCCAATAACTTTATTAATCGTGCACTTTTTGGTTCAACTACTTTACACGTTGTTTACATTGATGGACAGCTACACGACACACTGCAATAAAGGTTAGTTTCGATTTTGGATCTGTGTGGCTCTTTAATGTGAAAGAAAAAAAAACACAGTAACACCCATAAGGAAGGTAACACCAGTGACAGTAACACCAGTGACAATTTTTATGAATACTGCATTTTACAAAATTGCTGCTGCAAAGTATCAAACTACATGTTGTCAATCATTGTATACTCACTAAATTAAGTAGTTTAATCCATTTGTATTCTATTGTTTTGCAATTCCCAAACAATAACGGAGGTCATACCATGACTTAAACTAACACGAAATCTATAGTGCTAAACTGTTGAATATCCCTGTGATTATTAATGCTAAAAATGAACTGAGACAACCCATTGAATAAACAGAACATACACTTTCAGATGATAATTTGGTTATAGGCTACATAAAATTTGAGATGAAAGGCTAAATAAATAAACTGTATACTAGGAATAATGTTTGCATACAAAACACTGTTATAATAGCCTAATTTGAAACACATTTAATTTAAAATCAATATCTAAAATGAGCAATTATAGGCTAATCAGTGTCATAGGTAGCTTGGTAGCTCATCTGTAGCTTGGCTACATATCATGTCATGATGTCAACATTATATTTATATATAAAAGCAGATCTTAA
The DNA here is from genome assembly GCF_027580225.2 of Misgurnus anguillicaudatus. Classification (NCBI taxonomy): domain Eukaryota; kingdom Metazoa; phylum Chordata; class Actinopteri; order Cypriniformes; family Cobitidae; genus Misgurnus; species Misgurnus anguillicaudatus. The sequence continues at coordinate 4,723,334 of NW_027395284.1, forward strand.
CATTGTGAACACATGGCCCTCAGTTTCAGAAACTGTCACATCAGGGAGTGATGTAGCAACAGACCCTTCATCCTCCTCTTTGGATTTGAGACAAGGTGAGCTAATACAGTTCAAAATTAAAGGGATAGTTCACCAAAAATGAATTTCTGTAATCATTTGCTCACCCTCATGTTGTTATATACATGTATTCAATTCTTTGTTGAACACAAAGGAAGATATTTTAATAAACGTTTGTAACTAAACTGGTTGTGGACCTCATTCACCTACATAGTATTCTTTATTCCTATTATAGAAGTGAATGGGGTCCACAAACGGTTTAGTTACAAACATTTATCAAAATATCTTCCTTTGTGTTTATCAGAACAAAGAAATTTATACAGGTGTGTAACAACATGAGAGTGAGTAAATGATGACAGAAATTTCATTTTTGGGTGAACAATTCCTTTAGAGCAAACCATGTTTAGCCATTTTGACTGAAAGGTGTTAAGTAACACCAACATTGTAGTGTGTTTTATTATATTAGGTTATAATTAGGAAAAGAGGTTAATATCAAATTTATCCTTAATGTAGAGAAAGATGATAGAGAAGATGTGAGAAGAAAATATGATGCACCATGTGTCAAAATATGATTTATGACCTTGATTTACGACCTAACACCTAGGTGTGAAATTTGTCACCTTATGAGTTGTTTGCTTCCTGTAATAAAATTTTATGGCGGCAATTGATGTTTATACTCAGGAAATTACTCAGGAAATTACTCAGGAAATGATGTTTTATCCAGGTGTCCTATAGTCTCTGTTGTTTCACGCCTCCCCTCTCCTACGTGAGTGTTTAAATAAGGTCTGGTAGTTTGTATTGTAAACAAGAAGACAGTGTGGTTCTAGCGTTGCAATGGCTGCTCCAAAGACTCCTAAAAGGGCCAGACGAGTGTTGTGTACTTCTCCGGCAAGAGGTATTGTGGAAATGGAAGAAAGGATTACTTTTGCTCCTAAGAAAAAACAGAGTGTTAGTTTGACAAAGTTTCTCCATGAAAATGAGAAATTTGTGAGACATGATTTCACAATGTCTGATAGATGTGTGGGAAGATATCTGTTTGACAAGGAGTCGCGGTTCCTCAGGCTCTTTGCGGGCGATTTGGTAGATGGAATCACTTCGGATGATCTTAGTCTGATGTTCCCTGCTAAAGACTGGTTCATATTTTATAACTATGTTTGGACCGATTTGAACAACTGCGGCGACGACCCTTTGTACATCGCGGAGTGGGACAGTGAGGTTCCTCAAACAAGATACCGGGTGGTTGGAGACCATTGTAGAAAGCTGCCAGATGACTTTGTTTATATTTTTCGCTGCGACGACAAGACAAAGATCATGGAATATACCTGGCCAATTCCCGAGTCTGAGCATCACAAGTTCTATGACTTGGTTTATCTGCTTCAATGGAAAGATGTGCGAATGTTTGACAACATTTTTTCATGCATTGACAAATTGTTTAGATGGTGTGAACTTTATGATCGCTACACTTTCGTTAAAGTGAAGTTGTTCCACCCAGAGAGGTGTGTCCCGCCCTCAAGGACCGGCCTCCTTTTCCACAATAAAAATTTCCTCACGCAGTTCGTGCAAGATGCTGTCAACTGACCCCTGAACCCTCAGAGGATGAATCTTTAATCCACAATGGCTTAATGCTTGAGAAATGATATGTTTGAGCTCTGGCTTGAACAGAGCACGTGACAGTTCCTCAAACTAAAAGTCAAAGAAATAGGCATTAGCCTCAAAAATACACCTGTGCCTAAGTTGACTAGGATGATTAATCTCACAACCGCTACAGAGCTCTTTCAGCTTTTTGTCAACAAGATGCTGCAAAAGTGCCACGACGATTGTTTTTATGATCTTAAAGCCGTCAGTCCGGATACATCCTTCTGTGGAGTCGATCCCCGCAAAGTGTGCTGCTCCAGCTACTGAACCAGTACAACCATAGGGAGTCATAAGGAAGGTCAGGTTGTGATACCCCAGGTCCATGCAGAATTTATCCAACCAAGAGTTGTCAGAAATTGGCATAGTAACCTCCATTAGGGATGGCTCATCATCAGGCTTTGCAGTATCCGTCTCGAGGCTGTGGTTGTAGGGTACTGGAATCCCTTCAGGCATTGCCGGAGCAGTCCCAAGGATATTGTTGTAGCATGTTGGAACAACATCAGGCATTGTAGGGACCGTCTCAAGAGGGTCGCTGCCGCTGTAGGGTGTTGCATTGTCATCAGGCATTGCGGGGCACGGCTTGAGGGCGCTGGTCCAACTGTAGGTTCTTTCATCAAATCCTGGTACGGGGAGCGCAAAGGTACTGGTGTAGCATGGGGAAGCCATGGTTTCTTGAAGCCCGTTAAGCAAGTGTGTTGAATGATCCAAACTGGAGCCATTTTTAATGCCTGTAATAGGTAGGTGGGGTTAGGAGGCCGGTCCTTGAGGGCGGGACACACATCTCTGGGTGGAACAACTTCACTTTAACGGAAGTGTAGCGATCATAAAGTTCACACCATCTAAACAATTTGTCAATGCATGAAAAAATGTTGTCAAACATTCGCACATCTTTCCATTGAAGCAGATAAACCAAGTCATAGAACTTGTGATGCTCAGACTCGGGAATTGGCCAGGTATATTCCATGATCTTTGTCTTGTCGTCGCAGCGAAAAATATAAACAAAGTCATCTGGCAGCTTTCTACAATGGTCTCCAACCACCCGGTATCTTGTTTGAGGAACCTCACTGTCCCACTCCGCGATGTACAAAGGGTCGTCGCCGCAGTTGTTCAAATCGGTCCAAACATAGTTATAAAATATGAACCAGTCTTTAGCAGGGAACATCAGACTAGGATCATCTGAAGTGATTCCATCTACCAAATCGCCCGCAAAGAGCCTGAGGAACCGCGACTCCTTGTCAAACAAATATCTTCCCACACGTCTATCAGACATTGTGAAATCATGTCTCACAAATTTCTCATTTTCATGGAGAAACTTTGTCAAACTAACACTATGTTTTTTCTTAGGAGCAAAAGTAATCCTTTCTTCCATTTCCACAATACCTCTTGCCGGAGAAGTACACAACACTCGTCTGGCCCTTTTAGGAGTCTTTGGAGCAGCCATTGCAACGCTAGAACCACACTGTCTTCTTGTTTACAATACAAACTACCAGACCTTATTTAAACACTCACGTAGGAGAGGGGAGGCGTGAAACAACAGAGACTATAGGACACCTGGATAAAACATCATTTCCTGAGTAATTTCCTGAGTAATTTCCTGAGTATAAACATCAATTGCCGCCATAAAATTTTATTACAGGAAGCAAACAACTCATAAGGTGACAAATTTCACACCTAGGTGTTAGGTCGTAAATCAAGGTCATAAATCATATTTTGACACATGGTGCATGATATTTTCTTCTGATGTGATTGAGGATGATGGTGGAAGTGAAGAGAGCAGGGAGCATGAGTGTTGTTCTGAGCACAGTGTGGATGAGGAACTGAAAAGTAGGCAGAGCAATTTAGACCAGTTTTTGCCAGAGGATCCAGGACTATGGCCAGATAAATTAACGAATGATCAGAGAGACACCATAGTACGCAGGCTGGCAAGTAAAGGTACAGAGAAAACAAACAAAATGGCACCAAAAGATATGGAAGGAAAACCATTTCCCATTTATCTTGAATTTGTAAAGTCAGCAAACGGCTGTGAAAAAATCAAAAGAGACTGGCTTATTCATAATGAGAGCGCAGAGGCTCTTTATTGCATCCCATGCCTTCTGTTTTCTCATGAGCTGACAAAGCCATCAAAAAGTGCTCTGAACAGCAAGGATTGAGTTAAATTAGCACACATTAAATGGCAAAGAATGTACAACAAATTGCCAGAACATGAGACAAACATGCCCCATAAGCAGTGCTATGTAAAATGGAAAAGCCTTCAGCACTCTTTACTGGCAGCAACTGGAGTTGATGGTCACCTTCAAAGACAACTACTGGCAGAAATAGAAAAGAATAGGCTAATTCTGCAGAGGCTTTTGCATGTGACCCTTCATTTGGCATTACGAAACCTTGCATTCAGAGGCAAAAATTCAAATTTAGATGATGTCCACAATGGGAATTTTCTTGGCACTTTAGAGTTGTTGGCATATTATGATCCCATTTTACGTGAGCACTTGGAAAAAATAAGGGAAAAGAAGAAAGAGGGGTCAAGGTTAACACACTATCTGAGTCCTGAGACGCAGAATGAATTCATTGAGCTCTGTGGCAAAAGAGTGTTGAACACTATCCTGGCAGAAAGAGAAGCTGCAATTTACTATTCAGTGATATGTGACTCAACACCAGACATCTCTCACACTGAACAGAATGTGCTATTGTTGAGATATGTACATCAAGATTAAGAAAGTGATGTATGGAAGATATCAGAGAGATTCTGTCTATTTGAAAACTTTTATAAAAAGACAGGCAGGGAAATCTCTGAAATGATCCAGGCAGTATTGCAAGACAGGGGCATACCATTAGAGGACTGTAGGGGACAGGGTTATGACAATGGAGCCAACATGTCAGGGAAAGTAAAAGGCGTGCAAGCTCAGATTTTAAAACAAAACCGGCTTGCTACATACTCCCCTTGTGCTTCCCATACCCTCAATTTGGTGGGTGTACACGCAGCTCAGTCATGCCCCGAGGCCTCAACAATGTTTGGCAGTGTTAATCGCCTATACAATTTCTTTAGCGCTAGTCCAGAGCGATGGGCAATCTTAAAAGAAAAAACTGGATGCTCTCTTCACCGTCTCTCTGACACTCGATGGGGTGCCCGGATTGCTGCAATACGAGTCGTGGCAACTCACCTACCCTCTATTCTGGTAGCACTACAATGTGTATTAGACACATGCAGCCTTACAAATGATGCCAAGTCTGAGGCAAAAGGTCTACAAAAATATTTCAACACATTTGATGCAGTTGTTCTACTCACTGTGTGGGTAAAGGTACTACAGTGTATGGAAAATCGTAACCTGGTTCTTCAGGCAGGGAATATTTCTTTGGACATTGAGGCTGCAAACATCAAGGCACTACAAGAGGAAATGCAGGATCTTCGTTGTGAATTGTGAATGGGACTCCCTGCTTTCCGAGGCCTACTTAGTAGCCCAAGCCATGGAGATCCCTGCTCAATTTCAGGGTGAAGAGAAGGGGAAACGGAAAAGGAAATGTATGCCAGATGAGAGTAAAGAAGATGAAACTGAAGAAAATGCTGCAACTGTATTCAGAAACCAGGTCTTTTTTGTTGCAATGGACAGCATAATCAGTGATTTAGGGGCAAGGTTCCAGACCACAGCCACCATATGCGAAACATTTGCACCAATTCTGAAGTTAGCAGATATGTCAGAAGAGGAGATAAAAGTAACAAGCCGGGCTCTGACAAGAATATACCACAAAGACCTCACAGCTGAATTTGAGGATGAAATGCTGCACCTGAAAGCAATACATAAGGCCACATTTTCTAATATTCAGTCACCTCTTCAGCTCCTTAATGACATACACAAGCTCCAGCTACACAGCATTTTCGGACAAATCTGTATTGCTCTGAGGATTTTCTGCACCCTACCTGTCACTGTTGCTAGTGGTGAACGGGGTTTCAGCAAGCTGAAATTAGTTAAAAACTACTTGAGGTCAACAATGTGCCAGGAAAGACTCGACAGTCTTGCTCTTCTCTCCATTGAAAGCCAATTGGCAAGGAATTTGGACTTTCAGGACCTCATCAATGACTTTGCCAGCAAAAAGACACGCCAGTGGGCATTTACTAGGGAATAAACTTCAACTATACATTTGAGGCAGCTATAGCATGTAAGCAGGGATGGGCAGTATTTCAAATACATGTATTTAAAATACATATTTGAAATACAAAATAGTATTTTGTATTTTGTATTTTAAAGCCTTTGAAAAAAATGAAATGTAATTTGTATTTAAATACATTTAAGATGAGTATTTTTGTATTTTTAAAATACTCAAAATACTTTGAGCCAGTACAACCAGTCAGGGTGCTGTTTTCATGCATCAACTAGTTCAGACCAGACACCAGAGTTCAGGTAAGCAAATATATCTGTGCAGCTTTTAGTTGGCAATAATTTAAATGTTGGAGTGGGAAAAAAGCAAGGGTGATTGAATTATTGGGTGTGATGTTGCACGACTGAGACAGAGTGTGGAACGCTGACAAATAGGCCTACACTTTTGACTTAAAGGAAAACCACCATTTTTATATATTTTACTATGTTCTTACCTCAACTTAGACAAATTAATACATAACTATCTATTTTCAATGCATGGAGGAAGAGCACTTAGTTTGCAGCATTTCGACCTCAGCGTGGAGTAACATCTTTACAGGAGTGATGATGTTACTGCGCCAGAGGTTGAAGTGCTGCAAACTAAGTGCTCTTCCGCCATACAATATAGTTCTCATTTTTTATTCACTTAAAAATCACGTTTTATTTTGTGCCACCATACTTACTTGTGTAACTACTCATGTAACAGTCTTTGAATAGGGAAAACATGGAAGTGTTTGGTGGCTTCTAAATTCTTCCCTGTTTAGATCCTAAGGAATAAATGGGACTAGGCTAAATGCTAACACATTCATGACACGCTGTGCAAAGATAAAGTGCACATATTGAAAAAAGATAGGCATGTATTCATTTATCTAAGTTGAGGTAAGAACATAGTAAAATATTGCAAAACGGTGTTGTTTTTCTTTAAAGGCGCTTTCACACGTGACGCGGCAAGTGGTGGAATCAGCACACAGTTGCTGATTTCTTTTTAGCTTTGCGCAGTTGAAGCCTTGTTTACACTTTTGCAATTCGCATGGCTCTACTCTACGGCGTGAACCTGCAGGCTCCTCAGTAAACCTACAAGGCTTTTATGCTTGACGTGCTTTCCATTGTATAATTCTGTAAATGACAGAGGGCGACTCGTGAGTAGTTGTTCTCAAAACCATCAAAAAGCAGCGATGAGAGAAAGTAGTTTGCCGAATAATTTGTCAAACACTCATCTGGTGAGAAGTAAATACGTGGATTTCTTCACATATAAACTGTTTAGGTTGTGGGTCGATGACACATGAAAAAGTTTTTATGTTTTTATAAAACATCATTTAATTCAATGGGTGTTCATAAGGCTGACATGACACCTTCATAACATCACACGTGTCATGAATATGAAGGAGATTTTATGGACGTTTATGACAACTGTCATTAAGTGTCATTTGTTCAATTGTCATTTTTATTGCAATATGACATTGTTTGAGATGTCTTTGTTGTGACAACTTGACATTAACCCATACATCATAACTTGTCATGACAACTTGACATTAACCAAGACAAAACATAACTTTTTACCAGTGATACAAATTGAATTTGTCATTAAAATGTCATTAAGTGTTAATACTCTGTTAAATAGTTTTATAACAGCAACATGAATATTCTTCAGTTCATAATGTTTATTTGACCGAGTATTAATAATATCTGACATAGTATTAACACTTAATGACATTTAAATCACAGTTTAATGTAATGTTTAATGTTTCTTAAGTTTGATAATTTTGATTTTGTTTATGATTTATAACAAGTTGTGTTGTATTGGTTTATGTGTCAAGTTGTCATAACAAAGATATATCAAACAATGTCATCTTTGCATTAAAAATTACATAATTGAGTAAATGACACTTAATGGCACTAGTCATGAACATGCATAAAATCTTCTTCATGTTCATGACACGTCATGTTATGATTATGAAGGTGTCATGTCAGTCTTATGAACACCCCTTCAAGTAAAGTGTTACCAAGTTTTTTTCTAGTTTTTTATTTCCAAGGGGAAGGGGAAAGCAAAAGGTACGTAAAATATAATGAAAGTTTCTAAGCAGTTGCACACATCTAAATGCTTTTTGGCATTCATAAATAGGCCCAGATTTCAGCCTAATATGGCTACTTGCACTGAATCACCAATTTCACATGTATTTTGTGTATTTTCAAAATACAAAATACTGTATTTGTATTTAAATACATTTTTCTTCACAGTATTTTGTATTTGTATTTAAATACATTTTTCGACACAGTATTTTGTATTTGTATTTGAAATACATTTCCATGTATTTATGCCCATCTCTGCATGTAAGCAATAGCATTTTTTTCGTTTTGCCCTTTTTTTCAGATAAAAATGACTAGTGAGTGACACAAGTTTTGTTTCTCTTTTATAATGAATACAGCTTTTTGTTAATGTACAAAATTAAAATGGCATATTTAAGATTTAATTTATGCCTTAAAGTAATAAAGCTAAATAAAAATAAATGTTCTAGTAATGTAAACATGTAACGTCTTTTTCATTCAGAAAAATAAAATATGATTGAATCAAGTCTTTTTGTGATTTGAGGTTCATTTAGTGATTAAAAAAATAACATTGAAAAATGGTGGGCCCATCAAGACTGCCTCTGCATAGGGCCCGGGGCCTTGTGCTACGCCCCTGATGCTGCACACAATTAATTAATGTGATGGTAGCTGTTAAGACACTTACATTTAACATTCAAATGTTTTAAAAACCAAACGTGTTCAGGTTTCTATGTGTATTTGGTTTGTGAAGTGTAATTTATGCTTTTTTCCTCTCCCCCACAGATAACCAAGGTTAATAAATGGTCAGACACGTCACTGGCTTTAAAATATAAACCCCATTGATGCAAAAAGGTAAGGTGCTTAAAAGGACCTTGTAAACCTGACTTCTGTCACTAATGTTCACCAAAGAGCAAAATAAAAGAAATCTGTGTTTTGTAGCTTTAATGATAATTCTTACTGTATGTATTTCATTTAGAATTTAGCATTAAAGACTGTAAAGTGTTTGAGGACTTAATTTAAATTCTGTATTTTTCACACTAATTTTGAAAAAAAAAAATACATCACTAGTCAATTGAAACCTCAAGTTAATGTAGACTTTAAGGAACTTGTTTGTCTGAAAGTGGATATATAAAGATTTTGTGTTTTAAGATGCTGCATGGAATGACAATGAGGTTTGGAAAAGACTTGGTGAAGAACATGGAAACATCTCTAAATAAAATGGCCACAAGCATCATCAGGAGTGGAAGGAGTAAAAAACATCTCTACGCCAATCTCATTGGAGAGGAAACCACAGAAGGTGCTTGTTCTTTGTCCAGTGTAAAGTAGCTTTTATTTGCATTGTCAATGTAAAGGTTCTAGCACCTATAAATTGTAAAAGTGAAAATATGAAAATAATGTTAGTATAAACTTTTTCCTTGCCATTGAAGAGTAAACTTGTTAATTAAGAGACGCTGGCTGAGAAAGAGTTAAAGTTTACCCACAAATTAAAATTGTCGTCACTTTCTTCAGCAGAACACAACAGAAGATATTTTGAAAAAGTATGGTAATCGAACAACAATGGTGCCCATTGACCTGCATTGGTTTTGTGTCCATTAAATTGCTAGCAGAGTTGTTTGGTTACAGACATTCTTCAAAATCTTTTTTGTGTTAGTGTTCTGCTGAAGAAAGAAAGCTGTGAACGTTTGAAATAATGAGTGAGTGAATGAGTTTTCTTTTTTTGAGTAAAATGTCCCTGTAATTGATATCTGTACCTAATGTACAATAATTTGTATCTTTGTAGGTGGTGAGGAATGCTGCACTTATGTTATTGCAAGCATTATTTCAAGAAAATCCCAGCTTTCTTGACTGTGTAAATAGGGTAAGTATAGTCTTCTGGAATTTAGTTAGTATTTGAGGCACTTTATTTAAAGTAACATTCAATGCAAATATAAAAATATTACTCTGTTTACCCTTAAATAGCATACAGCTCCACATCAATTATTATGAGTCTTGTTGGTTCTTGAGTGTCGCTTGCCTAGTTGTCATACTTTATTTGTGTTATTATGGGATAATTTTAAGTCTATTTGATGGCTTCTGTTAATTGGTAAAAAGCACTTAAAAGGTGAAATGTTTGTTTTACAGGAACCCAAAGGTCCCACACCAACCATAGTGTTCAACGGCTCTCGTGATCTTCTCAAATCTGAAAGTATCAACTTTATAATGGACAATATGAACATAATATGTGTAAGACATTGACATCGCAGGCTGTGGAATGACTGTTTGCGTTTTTTTTTCTTCTCAATGTTCAATACCCTTTTGCCATTAAGCACACAGTGACTTTAATTTATAAAATATATGCTTAAATTTTAATACCTGTACAAAACAAATGTACAATCAACTTGTGTAAATTGTCATTCTATTTAATAGATTGTTCATGAATTGTCTTTAAACGCATTGTGATTTCGGTAACACTTTACAATAAGGTTCATTAGTTAACATTAATGTATTAACTAACTTGAACAAACCATGAGCAATACATTTGTTACAGTATTTATTCATCTTTGTTAATGTTAGTTAATACAAATTTAAGCTTTAATTGCTTGTTCATGTTCGTTCAGAGTGCATTAACTAATGTTGACAAGATTTTAATAAAGTATTTGTTGAAATTAACATTAACAAAGATTAATAAATGCTGTATAAGTGCAGTTCATTATTAGTTCATGTGAACTAATGTAGCAAACTAATGTTAACTAATGAACCTTATTGTAAAGTGTTACCGTGATTTCTTTTCATCATTTCAGACACATGTAAAAGTTACTAAAAATTAGTACTGCATATACTGTACAGTATCTATGCGTAAGGGAAATAACTTAAACAAAATTTTTGAATGTATAGTGTAATTAAGAGTTTAGCTGTTTATTACAGAGATGCAATTTATATATATATATATATATATATATATATATATATATATATATATATATATATATATATGTATATATATATATATATATATATATATATATATATATATATATATATATATATATATATATATATATATATGTATATATATATATATATGTATATATATATATATATATATATATATATTATATATATATATATATATATATGTATATATATATATATATATGTATATATATATATATATGTATATATATATATATATGTATATATATATATATATATGTATATATATATATATATATATATATATATATATATATATATTCAATTTTTCAATTCAATTTTATTTATATAGCGCTTTTCACAATACTCAATTGTTTCAAAGCAGCTTTACATTAATAGAAGCAGTAAAAGCACAGAAAAATGACAGATAGTACAACATAATACACATAATACACAATATGTATATATGTATATGTATTATATATATATATATATATGTATATATGTATATATATATATATATATATATATATATATATATATATATATATATATATACATATACATATACATATATATATATATATATTGTGTATTATGTGTATTATGTTGTACTATCTGTCATTTTCCCTCTCAAATGCTTGCTGACAATTTGAAGTCCAGCAAAAGTTTATTCCTCCCCGCAATAAATTTGTCAGGGGGGCCACCACTGTAGAAAAATGTCTACAAAAACAACGATAAAACCCTACCATTCCAAGAAACCGCATGAGTTCTTTCTTGGTAGTGGGTGTAGGGTAGTTATTGATGACATCTACTTTTGCACGGACAGGACGCACTTGACCCTGCCCTACCACTTTTCCCAAATAAATTACTGTGGCCTTGGCAAATTCACATTTCTCCAAATTAACAGTTAAATTTGCTTTCACCAATCGATCAAATAGTGCTCTAATCTGAATAATGTGCTCTTCCTAGGTTTTACTAAACACGACGACATCATCCAAATACATAGCGCATCCTTTTAAACCAGAAATGACTCGATTCATTAGACGCTGGAAGGTAGCGGGGCGTTTCATAATCCAAAACTCATGACTTTATACGAATATAAACCAGATGGCACAATGAAAGCTGAAATTTCTCGAGCTCTTTCAGTTAAAGGCACTTGCCAGTAGTCTTTAAGCAGATCAAACTTACTAACAAACTCAGCGTTTCCTACCTGATCAATACAGTCTTCAATTCGAGGTAGTGGAAATGAATCAGGTTTTGTGATAGCATTTACCTTCCGGTAATCTGTGCAGAATCTGAACGATCCATCCAACTTATTTACCAACAATGATGGGGACGACCAACTAGAAAAAGACGGTTCAGCGATATCATTTTCCAGCATGTAGTCAATTTCATTCTCCAAGTATTTTTTCTTATTTACAGATACTCGATAATAACGCTGCCGAATTGGAGCGGACTCTCCGACATCAATGTCGTGTTCAATCAGACTTGTTCGAGACGGAGTATCAGGAAATAATGTAACGTATTCAGAAATCACATTAATCAAATCTGTGCGTTGCCTTTCAGTTAAATGAATAAATCGTTCATGTAAAGCGTTTAATGCTTTAGAATTGTGTAGCCGACCCTGAAGGATGGAATCTCCCGGATCAATCTCATCATGATTTTCATTTGTTAAAACCGATGTGGTGAGCAATTCAGAATCACCATTTCCGGCAGGATGAGTATCACCATTTCCGGCAGGATGACCTGTAAGCAACACAGGTTTAATAAAAGAATCAGGTACATCAACTTTGTCTTCATTTTTAGTGTCAAGACAATCCTCAGAACCATAAAAAGGCTTTAACAAATTTACATGACACATTCTAGTTTTCTTCAACCGATATGGCGTCTTAATTAAATAATTAAGGTCAGAGATTTTTTTAGCAACAGTGTATGGACCTGCAAATTTTGCCTGGAAAGGCGATCCAACAATAGGCAGTAAGGCAAGAACCTGATCACCCGATTGAAACGAGCGCAACTCTGTACAACGGTCAAATAGTCGCTTCATCCGACCTTGAGCTTTTTTCAAAGATGCTTTTGCCAATTGACACGCTTCAAAGATTCGTCTGCGAAAATCACTCACATACGACAGAATGTTTTTAGGTGGATCAAACTTTTTCCAGTCTGCAGACAAAACAGACAATGGACGGCGCACGTCATGACCAAATACAAGATCATTTGAACTAAATCCAGTACTCTCCTGAGCAGCTTCACCAGCAGACATCATTAGCCAAGGTAACCCAGATTCCCAATCCTTGTCCATTTGAACACAATATGATCTCAGTAAAGATTTTAAGGTCTGGTGAAATCTTTCCAGTGCTCCTTGGCTTTGGGCATGATAAGCACTGGAAAGATTGTGTTGAATATTAAGCTGTTGCAACACTTGACTGAACAATTTTGAAGTGAAGTTACTCCCCTGATCAGACTGGATTATCCTTGGTATCCCAAATATGGAAATGAACTGAGTCAGTGCCTTTAAAACTAACTTTGCAGTCAGAGAACGTAACGGATACACAGCCGGATATCTAGTCGCTTGATACATGACAGTAAGTAAATATTCATTTCCAGCTTTCGATCGTGGCAATGGCCCCACGCAGTCCACAATAAGATGTTCAAATGGTTGGCCAATTGCAGGAATTGGATACAACTGGGCAGGTTTTAAAGTCTGATTCGGTTTACCTGTCAGTTGACACGTTTGACAAGACTTAACATACTTTGATATATCACGTTTCAACTTTGGCCAAAAGAAACGTTTTAACAGTAACTTGTATGTCTTTCTTATGCCCAAATGCCCTGAAGTATCATGGGCCGTGCGTAAGACAACCTGACGGAGAGACTGAGGTACAACAATTTGTTGCATAGGATCGCCAAGTACAAATTCTCCATGTGGTACCCATTTTCGTACCAGCACATCTTCATCTAGATAATATCCAGAAAGGAGATTAGCGATTATATCACTTGAGACAACGCGGTCAAATAACTCACTGAGAGTCACGTCAGTTTTTTGTTCTTTAATTAAATCTTCCTGTGACACCGTAATGCTGGGTACACACCAAAAGATTTTTTACATCTTATAAGATTTTAAAAATGTGATAGACCACAAACATGAGGATAAAAAATCCTAGATTTAACCGTTTTGCTCCTATAGTGTGTGGTGTGCCATTATGTGTCAAAGACAGCACACCACACACAAACAGATTTTTAACCAGAGTCTCGACTGTGAACACAGGAAATCCCACAAAATATCGCGAGACTTCAGAATGGCGGACAATATGCAGGAAGACATTTCAATTATAGTGCTTGGAATAATTTTTACAAGACACGTTGTATAAACATTCGTGCTGTTGCCACAAATCAAGAAGCTGATCCTCCATCTCTGCTGTCCACATCAACTTCACTTTGGCCGTTTCTCAATCCGAAGGCTGTAGCCTGCGGAGGTCGCATATGCAGGCTGCATAGGTCATGAAACCTGGTTTATTCAAGTTAACTGAGCATTACATTCGAAAGTCATAAGTATATTACAACAATATACGATAAACTAGGAATAATAGTCAATTTTATAACTGTTAATATTCTGAGACAGTCTTGATGACGTTTATGCAGCCTGGAAATGAGAAGCGGCCTTTGTGCCGTGCCATTACTGCTTCCGTCTTCCCTCATCTGGCTTTCTGATTGGATATGGTTTCGTTTCACGTGATAATCTCAATAGCGTGCTCGCGTTTGTCCTCGGGATTCCCCACACACATCGGGATTTCTGATCGTAAATATTCAACATGTTGAATATTTACGATTCGCGATCGGCGCGGCTCCGACGTTCTTCCGAGCAGGTTTGGACACTCTTAACACAACTCACACGAAGGGACAATCTGATAAGATAATCTGTAAAACCATCGCGATACTCTGGACATAGCTAGGATTGTCGGAAGGGGGGAAATCGGCCCAAAATCAGCCCGATTATCTTTTGGTGTGTACCCAGCATAAGGAGAGAAGGAATTTCTAGCATTTTAGTCACCGACCTTTTAGTTTCCGACTTATCTTCAGGTTGTGTTTTACTCATAGACCTTGTAATCACGCACGACGGAGACACATCCGAGAAACAAGTAAGGTTTTCATCACTTGACTCAGTCGAGGCAGATGGCATAACCACCAAATTTGGTGAAACATTTTGCCAAACTCGGTCACCTGCCAAATCATTTCCCAAGACTACCTGCACTCCTTCCACAGGCAAACAGGAACGCACTGCAACCTCCACCTCTCCCTGGATCAAATCAGAACACAAGACAATTTTGTGCAAGGGAACAGACATCACATTTAATCCAATACCCCTGATCAACACATTGTTTCCAGTGTATGAATCATCTGAAAAAGATAAAACAGATTCTAAGACAAAAGTTTCTGCTGATTCAGTATCACAGAGAATTTTGACTGGTACAGTCTTGGTAGAGTTAAGCAATCTCACAAACCATCTGTAACAAATGGAGAAAAGGTTGAAACACCAGATGAGCAATTCCTTTGCATATTAACTTCTGAAGAAGTCACAGTCAGAGCAACAGGTTTCACTGAAGACTTAAATTTCAATTTAGCAGCATCTTTTGCTTTTAAGGATGGACATTGATTCTTCCAGTGACCAAACGCACGGCAATAATTGCACCGATTTTCCCTGTCTTTCTCTCCACCGGCGAAATTACGCGGCCTATCAGATGAAGTATGCACAATTTTAGAGACCTGCTAAGATCATAAGACTGTTTCTGAACATTTTCTCCCACATTTTTGTAACAAAAAGAGGTTTTATGAATCAGAAAAAAATCATCAGCCGTAACAGCTGCCTCATATGCAGTGTCGGGTTTTCTCTCACTAATGTACGTTGCTACACGTTGTGAAACAGAGTTTTTAAACTGTTCAAGCAACATCAACTCCTTCATAACGTCTACTGTCTTCACGTCAGAGGCTGCACACCAACGATTGAAATGAACCGAAATATCATGTACAAACTCAACATGAGTTTGACTTTCAATTTTCTTCCAGGACCTAAATTTTTGTCTCTAGGCCTCTGGAACCAATTCTTATGCTCTCAACACTGCATCTTTAACAGTCGAATAATCCTTAGCATCTTCTACACTAAGAGACGCATATGATTCTTGAGCTTTACCTGTAAAAACAGACTGCAACATAAGCGTTCGTTCTTCACCAGGCCAACTTCTCGCATCTGCCACGCGCTCAAACAATAGAAAGAAGCGTTCAACATCTTTCTCATCAAACTTGGGGATCAATCTCATTGTAGTCACTACATCAAACTTACTCAAAGTCAAATCACGATCTACATCTCCCATTGCAACAAGTTTTCCTTCTCTTATCAGATCTAAACGACAACGTTCAAGATCAATTTGCTGTTGTTGTAACTGAAGTTTAGACATTTCCACACGATTTTGCGCTTCTAAAATTTTCGCTTTCATGTCATTTTGAATTAACAAGAGTTGTTTTTGTTGCTCAAATGTTAAAGATGACATTGCAGACGCATCAGTGAAATCTGAAGCACCTTCTAGGGACTGAGGGTCTAAAATTCCACATTCAATTAACTCAGTTTTTATCAAGAGTTTGATGTTATCTTTTAAACGTTTATCTTGACTTACCAAATTAATTTCAAAGTGACCCGCAAGTTCTACCAATTGATCCTTAGTCAAATTATTTAACAAAGTTTCAGATGGAGCACTAATAAACTCTTCAATTTTTGAGGTCATGGTAAACACAAATAAATTGGCTACTTAATTTTCAAAACATTTTTTGAGGAGTAGATTTTGGACAAGCAATTCCCTCTAACTGAAATTCAAAACTACCTAAACTCAACCCTAATCTTCATACAGTTACTTGCAGTGGGTTCTTATACACCATAAACCAGTGTTTGCAATAGCAACCGATTAACAAGTCACTATCACAAAACACGGACGTGTTCCTGAGACAACTGCTCTGACTGCTTTCACCGTACAAAAAAAAAACAAACTAAAATAAAAAAGATCGGAGTATCCCGTTAAGGACACCCCGCTAAGCCTCACAAGGGAAAAGCAAATCCAATAATAAACTTCACCTCTAAATGTAAACAAAGAGTAGCCAACACTTACCGAAGCTGAACTCCCGCAAAGCAACCAAAATAAACAAACCAACCATTATATCCTCCAAAATTTGTAATACGAAATATTAAACACTACCAAAGAAACGAACAAAAATATCAATTTAACGAATCAATCATCAAATCAATAATATTTTACCAAACAAATCACTAAATTTAAGGACGAGCCCCCACGTTTGTTACGACCGCCTCAAAGCTGTGACAAATGTAAAGGAGGACATAGTCAGGTTGGTACGTTGCAACAAAAGATATTTATTAATGTAAGTATAAAACATAAAATAAGGAATAAACAAACCCAATACTGACCCTGTCAAACACACGGATGGTTTAAGTGTCAGACAGAACCAAGTAACCCAATTATAAAAACAAAATAAGTTAAACTAAACAAAACCAAACAAGCAGGAGAACAGCCCCACAACAAACACCATTGAGACTTTATAGAGAGGGAACAGGTGTAAGCAATTCTGTTGACGTGCCCTCAAGCCACGCCCACTGACCGGTCTTAGTGGAAGTAACGAGGGACTCGTCACACTATTCGAATATATATTCGAATTTAGAATATTCGTTGACAGCCCTAAAGCGATCTAATGTTAAGAAGGCAGAATTTTAACATTTGAGTTTAATCTGTTAATGTATTGTGTTCTAATTTTATGTTAATAAGATTTGTACGAGACGAGGTAAACAGTGCTCTGTATTTATTTGTTCGAGGAACAGACACAGTCGAGATGTGTTGGTACTCTGGTAAAAAAGGCTCTATGTGCTGGGATATATGTGATCTTGACATGTCAAGACAGCTAACAGAGAGGCTGTTTACACTTGGCATTAACATGCGTTTTCGTTGATTGGATCACAAGTGGACGACGTTAATGCCAGGTGTAAACAGTGTTCAAAACGGTTTGAACGCGTCCACTTTCGACCACTTTCAATTACATCCAGAGGTAGTCGAAACCACTTTCGATCGGATCGCTTTGGAGTTGCGGAACGCATATGTGGTTGATTGTGTTTGAACAGCCACACGCGACCGCATTCTCTCCGCCCATTTATCTAATCTGAGGTATTAAACACAAGTTTTACGTCTTTTTTTTACTTCTGGCGTGAACATTCGGTGAACAGTGCTATTTTTAGCCTTTCATTGATAAATCTACTGCGGGTGTTCTCCGTAGTTTCGTTTTGAAAGCGTGAAAGTTGCGCGATCCTATTTCATCAATTGCACTGAAAATTCACAGAAAGCTCCAACATATAAATGTACAAAACACTGTGCAGCATGTATACTTGCTAAACAAGCAGCGGACTCCGATAAAATATTAGTTTGCGTCCATATAAACTCATAATTACTCCCGCTCGCGTTTGAATGACAGCAGAGAGACTCGCCCACCGTCTCACGGACCGTCCCCTCACAGTATTCAGCACAGAAGCGGTCAAAAGTGGACAAAAGAGACGGATTTAAATACCAGGTGTAAACGTAATGTGTCTCTCTCGTCCACTTGTGATCCGATCGATGAAAACACATCTTAATACCAAGTGTAAACAGCCTCAGACTGATGGGTAAGCCGATCTGTCTGTTTCCTGACCTGGGCCCTGGATAGTCAGACAATATCAAAAGTAAGACTATTGGTCAGATTTCTAGAGAGTATAGCACTTCCTTCCGGAGACGGATTGAGGCCATCTCTCTTTAGCAGGTCAGGTCTTCCCCGGAAATGCTTCCAATTCCAAAAAATGTATATAACTGTATGCTTATTATTTTGATGCTCTTACTTTGCATTTACTTCTTTTATCAAAATGTTTCATGACACCTCATAAGTCTAATTTCGCGAGAATCACCCGTATTCTCAAATTCTATTTGTTAACTTGTCAGAACTAGACATCGTTCTTATAAAAAAATACAGTACATGTTTTACTGTGATTCTGATTTCTATGTTTTTATTGTTTTATTAGACATTTCAGCCACTGGCCATAAAAAAATGTGTTTACTACAAATGAAAACAAATTTACAAAAATGTAGACCAATAAAAAGAGTGTAACCAAATATCACTGTATTGCTTTGATGAGAAAAGTTTGATCACTTGTAGAGAATCTATGATAAGGTACAATACTGATTAAAAACAATCATAATGATCTAGTGTGAGTTTTAAAAGTCAAAGAAAAAAATACTTTGTAGATGAATGCAGAAACTTCTCTGAAGATCAACACAGCTGACAGTGTAAGAGATGTTTGTTCATTGTGTCACTTGTGTTTTCTCTATAATGAAGTTTTTTTCTCAAGTGTGCTCTCACGTCGACGTTTATCTTCTTGTGAGCTTTCAAAAGTGTGTGCTGTGAAAAACTCACATTTGAAGTGCCGTGTGTATCTCTATGCCAAAGTAAACTCTTTACTGCACTGATCGGTGAAATGCTTTTCTCTAGAATGAAATCTGTGCTGGTGATTTCTGAGAGCTTTGTCCCGTGTAAAATTATGTCCATACTGTTAACAAATGAAAGGTTTCTCTCCAGTGTGAATCCTCATGTGTGCATTAAGTGAAGATTTTCTTTTAAAACTCTTTCCACAGTGTCGGCATGTTAATGGTTTCTCTCCATTGTGAACTGTCATGTGTGCATCAAGATGACCTTTCATTCTGAAACTCATTCCACACTCATGACATGTTAATGTTTTTTCACCGGTGTGAATTCTCATGTGTTTTTTAAGGATACACTTCAGTCTGAAACGATTTCCACAATGATTACATGCGAATGGTTTCTATCCTGTGTGAATTCGCATGTGTACTGTAAGGTGACCTTTATGTTTGAAATTATTTTTACACAGATGACATGTGAATGGTTTCTCTCCAGTGTGAACTCTTGTGTGCATCTTAAGGTTATGCTAACTTGTGAAACTCTTTCCACACAGATTGCATGTGAACTGTTTCTCTCCCGTGTGAGTTTTCATGTGTTCATTAAGGTTACCGCCTGTGGTAAAACACTTTTCACACTGTTTACATGTGAACGGTTTCTCTCCGGTGTGAATCCTCACATGTACTTTAAGGTTACCATTTGTTCCAAAACTCTTTTCACAGTGTTGACATCTGAATGTCTTCTCCTCGCCGTGAGTCCTCTTGTGATCAGCAGGGTGTCCATCTTTTCTGAAACTCTTTTCACACTTTTTGTACAGAGATCCTTTCTGTGAAACATTACGTTTTCTTTTTACATTCTTTTGTTTTTCATCCATCTCACTCATTTCAATTAGATGGTCGGTGTTTATTCCAATCATATCAGACCTCGAGCCACCTCTACCTGCTGACAATCCACGTGAGGTTCTACCAACACCCAGTCTTCGGGCCCATCTTCTCGTTGAGGAACCCTCGCCCACACTATGGCCTCGCTCCTGGCTGGTACAGACAATGCGAAGCGGCACGCTACTTGACCAATTTCTTCCCGGTCCCTCCGGACCCAGCGACAGTCAGCCACAACACGTTCCCAATCTGGTCGTTGGGCCGGCGGTATCTTCTGAACAGGCCTTGCCCGAAATAGTTCCTCCCAGCACTCTGAGAGGACGTTAATACCTAGGAGGGCTCTGTGAGTGCCCAAACAATGGTCTTGGACGATAATCACTCCTTTTTTGGGGCACTACCACTCCATGGATCTCCAAGTCCGCCAGCCTGTAGCCAATATAAGGGATGTCCAGTCCATTTGCTCCTTTCAGGGTGAACCAGGGGGCCTCCGTTCCGTGTACATCTTGCTTTCCAAACAATTCTTGAGACAGACTTTAGAAGAACAGGGTGACTTGTGAGCCCGTGTCGATGAGGCATTTGATCTTGACGCCGCACACTTGGACCTCCACCACTGGGCTATACCAGATCATCCTGTTCCTGGAGTCAGCTCCCTCAGACGGGTCATCTAAGGGGGTCCCGACCACATGACCCACTGTGGCCGGTCGACCTAAAAACCCCCTCTCTGAAGCTCTTCGGGGACCGCACTGTTGACTGTAATGGCCCGGTTCGCCACAACGGTTACATATTGGCCTCCCCTGCTCATCCCACTCGAACCGAGGCCGGTTAGGCCGGTTGGGTTGTCTTCCTGGATCTCGGCCTCCATCCCAATACACCCGTTCTCGGGGGGCAGGCCTTACCTCATTCCTTGAATGTCCGAGGCGTAGCTCTTCTAGAGCGTTTTAGACAGTTCTGTCATTTGGTCGCAGACATCCTTCAGGAGTTCCAACTTCAGAGCCTGTTTCCAGTCTGTCACTTCTGGGGCCACCGCCGCAGACCCACTTACGGCCGCACACACCGGGGGGTCCTTTTCCTTGGCCTGATCGATCTCCAGAGCCACCGCCTCCTTCTTAAGGTCTTCGAATGTGAGCTAGGGATCTCTCAGAAACTGTACTCTTAGGCTCTGATGTACGGGGCCTTCTCTCAACCCCAGTAAAAATTGGTCCCTCAGCAAGGTCTCTCTGTCTCCCAGACCATGATCTTGGCGTCCCTGTAATCGTGTGAACTGCTCTCGTAGTCTCAGCGCAAAAGCTCTAATGGGTTGACGGGGGCCTTGTTTGCAATTGAAGAACTGGGCTCGGAGGACAGCAACTGGGGTGGTATTGCCATATTGCACGGTCAGGAACTGGAAGATGGTTTAGGCAGTGGCTCGGACGGCTTCTGGGGCGGCCTGAACTTCGCGCCGGGCTTCTCCCTTTAGTGAATTTAGCACAAATTGTAACCGTTGTGCCGCACTCAGCCCTTGGAGTCCTGCCAAGTATTCAATTTGGGCTTTCCATTCGGACAGGCGTACTTCAGACTCTGCTCCGCCGTACTTCTGAACCCAGGGGTTTCCCCTTAACACTGGCATGACATTGGGTGGGGCCTCTGGTAACTCGTTGTCGGCCATTGGGGGACCTTGGTCGCTCAACCCGAGGTGGATGCCCTGCCGACTGTCACAGGTCGGAGCGGACCACAGATGTTGCGAGTCACGCCCTTCCTAGTTTCCACCTCGAGGAGGTCCCAAGAACCCCCCAATGACCAGACACATGAGAGGAGGTATGTATAATTAAAACAAGCTTTATTAATTTATATAAAAGAATAAGGGAAGGGGGAAAGGGAAGCTAAAATCCAATGTATTGGAGGACAAAATCTTGAGTCTCCGTGACTCAGTCGCAAGTAGGTCTCAGGGGGGTCCTTTCTCGTTTCCTCTCCTTTCTTTGCGACGTTAACAGTTCATTCACTGGCTTTTATGTTTTCTGGTTGCAGGGCACCAATCCCTCAAAAGGCTCTTGCCTTTTCCTGGGCGTAAGGAGAACAGAGGGTGAGTATTTAAGGGAGCAAGTATCGATACCTGAATCTGTACGTGCACAACCCCAGTTGGTCCAACAGGGATGTTCCTACTCGTCCGGCGGTCGGGGGAACAGCTCTCCTGACTGCCGGGCTCAACCCCGCCCGTTGGGTGGAAATACGGGAGGTCACTGGTTTGAGTGTTCCACTGGTTCCCTAGATGGAGGCACAGGTAAGTACTGCAAGAGGGAAGTCACTCGAGCTGCGGTGAAAACACAGGTAAGTACTGCCTTTCACTCTGGTGGCGTACAACACATTCTGGTAGCTCTTGGCTAGGGACACAGGTAAGCACTTCACAGGTGGCTGGGGCTTTACTCTCACTCTTGTAGCACAAAGCACAATCTGGTAGCTCGTAGCTATAGGCAGAGGTAAGTACTTCACAGAGGACTGGGTCTTTACTTTCACTTTGGTGGCATACAACACACTCTGGTAATTCTGGGCTATGGACAAAGGTAAGTACTTCACAGTTGGCTGGGGCTTTACTCTCACTCTGGTGGCACACAACACAATCTGGTAGCTCTTAGTTATGGTCAAAAATCGTGTTTGCAAATCACGGTCCGGGTGGAACCTCTCTCCACCATTTTTGGTTCCACCCTCAATGTCACTCCGTGACATAAACTTACAAGTATACTACTAGAACATAGATGTTCCTCTCATCTTAGCGAAACACAGCAGCTCTGTAAACTAATAGATTGTATTAGCGATATAACTGACTGGATGGCACATAACTTCCTTATGCTCAACTCCAATAAGACAGAGATACTTATTATCGAACCAAATCGCTCAAAACAAAATATGTCAGATAACAAGTTGCCCATAGATGGCTGCACTGTGGTGCCATCTTCCAAGATTAAGAACTTAGGTGTGGTGTTCAACAGCAGTTTATCCTTCGATAGTCATATCTCCAACATCTGCCGCACAGCATTCTTCCATCTTAGAAATATCTCAAAAGTACGTCATATGCTGTCTGCATCAGATGCAGAGAAGCTTATCCACGCTTTTATGACCTCTAGAATAGACTATTGTAACTTGTTACTCAGGGGATACCATGCAAATCAGGTAAACAGGCTTCAGCTAGTTCAAAACGCTGCTGCAAGAGTGCTTACACCAACTAAGAAGTATGACCACATAAGCCCAATTTTGGCATCTTTACACTGGCTACCAGTCAAATATCGCATACAATTTAAAATCCTATTATCATCTACAAAGCCTAAAATGGCCTAGCACCTTCGTATCTTAGAGAATTAATATCAGAATACAATTCACCACATACATTGCGGTCGCAAAATTCTGGTCTCTTAACTATCCCTAGAATATCAAAAGTGTCTAAAGGCGGTAGATGCTTTTCCTACTTAGCCCCTAAGCTCTGGAATGATTTGCCAACTGTTCGTGAATCAGACACAGTTGATCACTTTAAATCTAAACTTAAGACTTTTTTCACATAACTCGTCTGGGTATTATACTAATGCCCCCTATAGCTATCCTGTCTGGAACCGAGCAGATATTAAAACATAACACTGTGTGACACTTGCATTACATGCGAACGGCCCCTACGCTAATAGGATTTTGTTTCTCTCTCCCTGTCTCATCCTCAACCCCGAGGACATTGAGACAAACAGAACCAGTTCCGGCTGCCGTGGAGGTCAACACACCACTGATCTACTGGCCGTCCTTCAACGTGATGCCCAGGCGATGCCTGACCAACGACCACTGCCGGAACCCGTTAAATCTCCTTATTTGTTTACATACCGTTTACATCCCATACAAATATATATATATATATATATATATATATATATATATATATATATATATATATATATATATATATAACATCAATAAATAAATATATATATATATCTCCCAAGGGTTTTTTTCTCCTAGGGCTTTTTGTTCATCCCTGAGGTTTTTCTCCTAGAGGGTTTTTCAACCCCGGGGAGTCAGCCGACATTGGCTTAACTTAGCACCCTCTTGTATACGAGAAATTATTAATACGCTCGCTTGTAAAGTTTATTCATAGCCGCTGTATTTTGGTACTTATATTATCTGTCAATTTTTCTATGTTTCCCCTGCTTCTTTTAATGTAACGCTGCTTTGAAACAATTACCAATGGTGAAAAGCGCTATATAAATAAAATTGAATTAAATGTTAGTACAATTACTATATAAAGTATACTTAAAACTAAACTCCAACATTACTTAAGCATACTTTATAAAATGAACTTGAAGTATACTTCTTTTTTGTAAGGGTATGAACTGATGTCAGTTTTACTGGTCTTTTAATGTATCAGCCACACCTCAATTCAATGCTTGTATCAGATTATATCTCCACTTTGTCCCACAAAAACCTCCACTGACTTGTCTTTGGGTGTTGTTGTCTGAAAATTGCACTCCTTCAGGATTACAGCACAGCTGTGTTGATCTGTGTTTTAATTCTGCTTTTGCTTTTTATCATCTGTTCTCTGCGTCTAATCTTTTATTTTAATCTTTAAAATCTTTTAAAGTTGGATGTCAAAAGAGCACATCTAAGTCTCAACACAGAATCAGACAATCTGACTGATAAGATATCAGACACAATAATGTTTCCAAGGAACTTATAAAATAATTTCACAGGGGTTAAAGTCTTAAGTTACATTGAATGCTCTGAATCATGAACACATTTGTGACCTGAACAACTGAGACCACATTTACATCTGCACTGGGGTAAAGATTCATGTCACAGAATCTCACGTGTAAATATGGAAAAGAAGTTTTATAATTAAATCCCAAAAATCACATACAGAGGAAGACTCCGTACCACTTCATTGCGGCTGTAAATATAAATCTGTCCTGATGAGTGAGGCAGTGAAGGACCGCCCACTTACCTGTCAATCACCACTGAGCAAAACATTTAATCATTCAATCAGAAACAGAGCATTTACAAGACTTCATCTTCATGTGTGATATCAATATACAGTTACAGATCATGTGAAGCTCATGAATATATTTATATGGTGTGTTCTGGGTCTTATTACAGTAAGATTGAATGGTGTACCATTTTTCAGATAACCCAACACATTCTCATTAGCGATCACCAGAGACCATTTCAGTTTCCATTAAACCAGTACTGTTCTCATTATAACCATTAAATCCATTATAATTTCTATGATGGTTTCTATTGTTTCTCAGCAAGGTTAAGCATAGCTTTATTGTGCTTTGACACACCTGTGTCTGTCATTACATTAAATGCTTATAATGTCTGTTAATCTTCATCAGATGGTAAAGTACTTTGGCCCGTAGTTCACTGTGTACTTTGGACCAAAAAAGTGGTTGTGTTGGTCGGCTTCTGTTTTTATGGTGCTGTGTTTGTAGATCAGGTTCAGGAGGAGATTGACAGAGTGATTGGTGAAGAGGATAGGAAAAACTTAACTTATACAGACGCTGCGATCCATGC
Source organism: Misgurnus anguillicaudatus (assembly GCF_027580225.2). NCBI lineage: Eukaryota > Metazoa > Chordata > Actinopteri > Cypriniformes > Cobitidae > Misgurnus > Misgurnus anguillicaudatus. The sequence goes on from NW_027395284.1 coordinate 4,749,003, forward strand.
AACCCATAGACTGGCTAATGTAGAACCAACGAGTGCCCCATATACATACAGCTGTGATGTAAACTTAAATGGATATTTCATCAAGAAGGTCAAATTATTAAAGAATTACAAAATATGACATATTATACCATTTACACATATATGATACTTTCTGGAGATATATGATGATGTTCCAATGTATTTTTTTGTGTACCAAGTTATTGTTGAATTACTTTGGAGTGTCATTTTAAACTGCGGTATAATGTAAATTCACTAATAATCATTCAGTACTATGGGACATATCAAACATCTGTGGTCATATCACTTTATTGTGATGATAAACGTTCACATTTATCTCATTGTTCTAAAAGTCTGATGTTGAGATTATTTATCATTTGTAGGGTGCGTGTGTATTTCCTCTTCAGACGTCTGTATTATGGGATGAGGAGGAATGGGAAACCCTTCACATCTTTAACCCTGACACTTTCTGAATGAACACCGCAGGTTTATAAACTTTTCTTATGACCACCCAGATCTAAAACACAACTTCCTATTAAACCGTATAAACCCTAAAACCTTAATGATTTTAGTCCACACAAGAAGAGAAAATTATTTCTGCTAATCAGAATGATGGGAAGAGCCGTGTGAGCACTTCAGGTGTTTGAGATCATAAGTGAAAGTAAAATTAGTTTCTGCTTGATCCCACAAACTCTCATGAACAGAATTTATTCAGACGCTTTAGACGATTGTGAACAAACTTAATGTTGAGCTGAAGGTAAGAATGATGAATTTATCTGAGTCTGTCCATATGATCAGTATTGAATAAAAGATGTTAGCATTACAGGAATAACTTGTAAGAAAAGAGGGATGATCTTGAGAATCTAAAATGAGAGCGATTGACCAACTAAAAATGTATTGAGGTAAAAAAAATGTAAATTAGTATTTTTTTGAGGAGGTAGAGAAAGATTTCATTACAAGACTTTACTGTATGTTCTCTTGTGTATTTAGTGAGTCAGAATGTTTTTATAAATGTTTTGCTCATTTATGTTTAATTGATTGTATTGTATGTGTGTGCGCGCGTGTGTGTGTGTGTGTGTGTCTGTGTACCACATGACATGGCATGACAATCAATTCGCAATTGTAAAACACGTTTTTTTTTTTTTACTATTGCCCACTTTCTTTAAACCTTGAACATCAAATTTTCAAACTACATTTACAGAACCTCTGGCAAAATCAAACAGATGATACACACAACCAGTCAATATATAAAAACACTACAGAGAATTCATTAGACGCTACATCAAAAAAAAAAAACAAAAAAAAAAACATCCAGGACATCTGGTTACATGTTTATTGTGTATAACAACACACTTGGCAAATACTGTTAAATCTCTATTACTGTAACTAGGGTCAGATTATCCATAGATAAATTAATGCCCTGGGGCACCAGCCAATAGGGGGGCACCAACGGCTCCAGACTGCAACCAAGTTTTTAAAGGAGTCATATGACCCGATTTCATGTTTCCTTGTTTTTAGAGTGTTAAATGATGCCTGTGCATATAAAAGATCTGTAAATTAGCAAAAATGTAAGTTTCAAATCCAAAGAGATCTTCTTTTTAAAAGTGAAGCCTCATTCACATCTACCTAAAACGGCTAATTTAAACAAACCCATGCAGTTATACATCATAATGAAAATAACATTTGCGTACACTGTTAGATGTCGCTGTAGATTTAGCAGTACATTACTGTAAAAATCCACAGTACTATACTGTATGTGTACATTACAGTAAAGTACTGCAGTTCATAGTGCATTCTGGGTAAATTTGTTTGAGCGGGAACATTTTACAGTATATTTTGGTCTTGATGTAACCTTGCTGTAGCCATTGCTGTAATATGCCATGCAATAATACAGTGTTAGTGTAATCAAGTGCGCCAACGTCAAATTACACAGAGGGACAGCACAACTCCTGGCTGCAGCTGAAGGAGGACGATTGATTTCTGGCAGTTCGGTAAGTTTGGTATATTTTCTGTTTCATGAATTTGTCATATTGTTTTAAACGTGCAATAAGAGAGAAAATGGTCGCCAACAAAGTTTTAATCTCCCTCAGAAAGTAAGCTAACATTACACAGATGCCTACCGCTGCTTTAACTCGCTTTACACCTTTATTAATGAATATAGGGTTGTTTTAACTAAATTATGACGGTTTTGGTGAGTTTATATTTGTTGAAAGTGTGGTAACAATGAAACTATTTTTAACAAAATGGACAAAGACAACTTGCCAGCGCGGTCTTGCGGTCCCAGCATATGGTCGTTTATCTCTGTGTTTATCTGTTCAGTTAGCGGTGGAGAGAAGTATTAAGTTCGACTGTTTGGCAAGGCTGACTCGTAGATTAACGTTAGCTGTGCACGTGAAAAAGTACAGTTTTATATATCAATCATTAATCTGTATTTGCGTCTTTTTCAAATGTGAAAAGTTGGATATAAGAATATCAACATAAACAGACAGGACTCGACACGCCGTAAACTTAATATTCAACACAGCAGACTGTAGTAACCAACTCCTCAACAGAAGTGAAACCAAGAAACCTCATATTTAACTGGATATATGCATTGCAGTTGTAACTGCGGCCAAATATCGTTCAGACCCGGGCTCATCTTATTATCAGATGAATGAAAATGATTGCCGCACTTATTGTTATCATTACGGTATATCAGCAAAAGCAAAGCATATCTTCTTTAAAGCGTTTTACACGCCCAATAAGTTGTCAGATACATTTTGTATGGCATATTATTTCCACCACTTCAGATGCATTACATGCAATATAAGTTTCCAAAACACCTCAAATCAATGCACAAAAGGAGAATGGGCTCCGCATTCACGTAATAGCATGACAGGTACCTTTATCTTCTCGTCTGTCATCTGATCCTTCATCTCTGGATGTAAAATATTCCATTATAACATCGTGTAGGACACTGGCATCAACAGGATTGCTCAAATTGCGGCGATCATGTTAATCCTTAAAGTGAGCAGCTAACTTTGTAAAAAAAAAACTTTGCGTGAAATAACGTGTTACACCGCCGCCGGTCCGAGTTAAACATTAAAGGAACAGTATGTAGGATTGTGGCCAAAACTGGTATTGCAATCACAAACTTGTGGCTAAAAGTGGTACTGCAATCACAGAACTGGTGGCCAATACACAAAATGACAACATAAACATCAGTTGAGGGCTGCAACTCCACTTTTTAATTGACAATATCCTGGCCAGACCACTGTTGTGAGTGATATAAGTATTTGAAATGAAAATGAGTTCTTAATGTCTAGTGACATATCAGGGCCATTTTATGATTCATTTATATAAATTTCTTACATACTGTTCCTTTAAAGAGGCAGGCTTGTTACCTTGTCACTATAAATCGCTATTTCCTCACTAAATATATTTTCAGAGATTTTCTGTAGACAAGATGTTAGAATAATAACTTAATAAAAACCCAATTCTGACAAAAGTTACATTTGACTTTTTCTGAAAATCTTATTCGACAAGTATTTCCCGAATGCATCATATAATAAACAGAATGCTTTCAAAATGTCAGCCAGTAACACATCATATCTTTTTGTTACAGCTCTAACGTTACAGTTTGCTCCACTTTGCTCTGTGG
>NW_027395284.1:4754813-4793272 GCF_027580225.2 Misgurnus anguillicaudatus
AACTCCGGCCAGAGTGGAGGTCTTGAAAATCTTCGGTTGCACGGTTGCATGTAAACTGGGACAAACGGATGTTTAAGCAGGCAACGTCACAGATTATGCGCCAGAGCTCGCACCTACGTCAAAAGTGCGACCTATGTTTACATGTGACTGCTACACTGAACGCTTACAAGATCACATTTATGTTCGTGCAAACTTGTTTCATGTGTTTGTATTTGCAAATACAGCTGCTCCATTATGTCGAGGAGCAGAGACGAGTGCTCGGAGGTCAGCAATTTTACGCATGTTTGACTTCATGCGGCGCTGCAAGAACCGCCAGACGGATGATGTCCACATACCGCCAGAGCGAGTTGAGAAATCACACGTAGAGGTCTAATGTTGAATCACTCTCGCGGTACTTTGACGTCATCGATCACCTACTGCAACAACTCCTCCCTCCAACACGAAGAACCAGTCCGCGTCACCACCAGCGCTGCCGGTGATTGGCTTACGTGGGCTTGAGCTTCTCTTGACGGCATATATGCACGGGTGCGTGTAAATGAACACTTTTCTGAAAACTGACATGTGTGCACGATATTATTTTTGAAACCGGAGAGGTTGAAATGTTTATGAAAATAGCCGCCCACGTGTAAAAAGTAGCCATAGACGGTTTCAGCAGTAACAACATAAACAAGCGAGCGGCTTTCGTGGTCATCACGTAACTTACTGTAAACTCCGCTAAAAATAAATAACAACAAATGATGTTTTATTAACGTAGTTCGGGAGGAGCACCTCAAATAAACCACTTAAGTACTTCCAGCTGTCTATAATCAGTAATCAACAGATACTCTAGTACCACCAGATGTCCTCAATCAGTAATCATCATATCTACCCAATCAGGACAAAGGCAAGCCATATATAAGTCACAGTTTGACTCTGCAAAGATCCTCTGCAGTCTTCAGAATCCCGCCACCACCCCATCACCTCTCACTCACCAGGTTAATTCCTAAACTGGGGGGGGGGGATACTCTGTGTTCGGGCCCATTTCCGAGCTCAGAGCCCTCTCCCCGGACAGCACGCCAAATACGTTAACTAATTTAATCTTACCAACTTATTTGTAAGTGTGAACTCGTGAAAGTTCTTTAGAGTAGTGTATTTATATAACAAGCAAAATAAACAACACGTAGATTACCTAGGAACCAAAACATTTGTTGTTTTCGACGAAGCATTTGTTTAAGAGTTCAGTTTAGCAACTAGTCAGACCAATAAACAAACAGAAACCGGAAGTAAAGTTCCAACCAGGCACGCAATTAGGTGCCGGCACATATATCCGATGAAACCATCTATAAGAAGATATCTAAAACATTCTGGGAGGATGGGCCCGAGGACTGGAGTTTAGAACCACTGGGCTAGAAGATACAAAGCTACAGTATTACCAACACATCAGCTGACTTGTAGTGGCCTGTAATTCCCTAATTAGATGACCTTTAAAGCAATCTGGCTATTCAGAGGCTATGCTAAGCCTAACTAAACCAATCACTCGCCCTAATTCAATGTTATATTTGCAACAGTGCTTTATGATGATTATTCCAAATCCCAGATTTTGTCACTGAACATAACAGTGTACCAATATTTAAAAAATAACCAGCACTACTGTAGTTATAATGATTGATTTCTAAATACCACTTGAATTATAAATTTTGGCTCTGCAAGCTACCAATTGGGCTTGAGGCTATATATATTAAATATACCAATCTTGTTGCAATTTTTACATATTTTATGAGGTGGCTAATTCGTAATAATTGGTACGTAAAAATAATTTAGTACGATTTGCTTTCTCCCCTGTGACTTTGTGGTTATAGGGTGGTTTTTTTTCTTTCTAATAATCATATGTTTGTGTTTGATTCACTTTATATGAATGCATACAAATTAGCCAACTCGTAAAATACTTATGAGTTTATGTAAAATCAGGCTGTATACTGATATATACACTATATAATTGTGAAACGTACAACAGTTATCATTAATAAATATAATCAAATATTACATAAGCTTGCAGAGATAATTTTTTGGAATTAAGAAATAATAAATGTTGCTTTCCTTGTAGGGAAATTAAAGACAAAGTAATTTATGTATCCATGGTTCATCAGTAAATGAATAAATGGGTGAATAAATGTAAGTGTGTCCTGGAAACTTAAATGATAAGAAAACAAAGGGATGTGATGTCAGAACCCACATCTCACTGCATTATTCTGTGGCCAACTTTTACATTTATGAGTTTTGCTTCTCCAATGTCTTTCATGATAAGGTTAAGGTGCTCCTACAGGATGTGCTCTTAAACCAGCGTGCTGAGTGTCATCAAAGCCAACCATAATCGTTTTATCATACCACAAGCCAACATATTCATCCCTGCAGTGCAACTCCAGATGAAAATGTCACACAGGATGCAGTTTACAAGCGTCACTACTGCCACACTCTCATTGACTGGAAGAGGCTTTGATTCCCTAGAGTCTGACTGTTAGGATACCAAGATATCCCAAAAGAATTAAGTAACTTAAATACAGGCCACAGAAGACATAGGCTAATTTATGGAGAAAGTTTTTCCAGATAACTGTTGGAAAATAAAAAATAATCAACAGTGGAAGTAAACAAAATGATGAAATATGAGATCAAAGTGTGTAGAGCACTCAACTCGCAAAGCACACTCCAGCAGCACATCAGGATCATATTTCAAATAGAAGTTTTCCATTGGCTATATTGAGCTCATTCTGTTCTCGGTGAGGTATTAAAGGCTGGATGAAGGTTTCGGGGACTACAGTAAAATAAAAGTTAGGTGAGAGTCTGATGTCTGAATCTAAATTATGAACCTAAAATTACTTGAAGCAATGAGTTGTTAACGCCACACAGTTCTAATGTATTGTTGCCACTCCAAGGCGTCAAAATCTTATGCATGTTCAAACGCCTTCAGCGTCAGTATGAAGACGCAAAGGGTGCCTCTATGCGTCACTATATCGACGAAATGGGAACTCTGTTGCTTTCATGATAATCCCTCAGTGTCGGATATAGACGAAAGGGAATCCCGGAAGGTAATGCCGTCACGTTATGCGACGAACGGCAGGATCATGCAGCTTCTGGACGGTAACTTCTCAACAATGGCTTAAAAATCAGAAGACAAAAAGTATAAACCAATTCTTAAACTGACATCCAAACATCAAGTCTAACCCCAACCCCAAGCGACAATGGTAAAAAATTTGGAACAAAAATTTAGTAGTTAGCGTCCAGAAGCGGCATGATCCTGCCGATCGTCGCATAATGTGACGGCATCACCTTCCGGGATTCCCTTTCGTCTACATCCGACGCTGAGGGATTAGCATGAAAGCAACTGAGTTCCCATTTCGTCGATATAGTGACGCATAGGGGCACCCTTCGCGTCTTCATACTGACGCTGAAGGCATTTGAACATGCATAAGATTTTGACGCCTTGAGGAGTGAGAATGGGTTGTTTGGAAAAAGCAGTTGAGTAACCAAAACGTGACAATGACACATAAACAGAAATTTTTGATACGATCACAAAAAATTCGAAAATTGGTGACAGTATCACAAAAAAACAAAAAAAAAAATATGTGACTATAGGTACATAATTTCGTGAGACTGGGTAGGGTATCCATTGACATCCACAGTATTTATTTCTCCTACTGTGGATGTCAGAGGGGACCATCAATTGTGTGGTGGTGACCATTATTTATCAAATATCTTATTTTGTGTTCAACAGAATAAAGAAAACCATACAGGTTTAAAACAACACGGGAGTGAGTAAATGATGGCAGAAATTGCAATTTTGGGTGAACTTTCCCTTTCACTGAGTCTTATTCTTTTGTGGTTTTAGTTTTGCTTGTACTGTACCAAAATTCAAACACATTACTGAGACCACAAATGATACCTATGAGCTGAATTTACTCTGCAGATCTTGATGCCCAATTCTGATTTGTTAACTATATCCAATTTTGACGACATGTTTACATCATCTTTTAAAAACGACTCGAATTTGATATCAGCAATTTAAGGTAGGCCTACTGACCAACAGCATATACCACAGAGGATGTAATATGTTGCGATATGCAATGAACACAGAGAAATTGATTATAAAAGATTATAGAGCTTTATTTCTGTAACAAGAGGAGCTGTCACGCCAAAGATGCGCAGCTAGGAAGAGTCACATGATCGCGGGTGGTGTCCACCTGAGTTGACGTCATTTGCCAGCATCGCATTTTCAATGATGCATGACACGTCTTGAGATGGGAACATCTCAGCTGTCCGCTTGCATTGTGGACACGAATGCATGTATCAGATTCATATCTGATTTATTTCCACATATGAATAAGACCTGAATCCGATCTTGAGAAATATCGGAATCTATGTGCTTTTTCCTGCTTACAGGTCCGGGTCATATCCGATCTGTGCCGGGTAATTGAGTCACTTCAAACAGGCAGTGTAAATGTGGCCTATTCAGTAAGTAACTGACACTATAGATCAATATTTTCATCATTGTTGAAAAGTTGTTATCTGAAAGCTGCTGTTAAGATTAATTAATAGCATAGCCTACAGTAAATACAGATATTCTCCTTTTCAAATCAAAATAACTTCCAAATAACTTGTGCATCTAAAAGCAGAAGCTCATTGTGAAAAGATTCTTATTTTATAAAGCAAAACAGACTTTTAGTATTATTACAATATATGAATTTGTCAGTAATCTCCTGATATTCAGGAGGCCCATGGGACCTATGCAAGTAAAGACCTCTTAAAATGGTATGTAAATGTATTTCCTGTGTTGACATGTTCTACTAAAACAAAAAGTTTAAAGAGAACATAGCAAATGGCTTGTCTGGTTTTATTAAAAAGCCAATATAGTAAATGTGCTATTGCTAATCATACATTTTTATTTAAGGGAAAAGATAATCTGATTATTGAGGGTAATTTATTGGAAAAACATTAGTATGGTCTTATTAAAGATCTACTCTACTGCCTCTATATGCGTCCATTTAAGAATTTACATTTGAAAATTTACAGATTAAAGAAACAATATAGTTAGCATATTAGCATGTTCAGATCACAAGGCTGGGCATGTTGAGCATTTTAGCAATATTTCCTTAGCATTAGTAGGCTAAATTTTTTAAAACCATCTTAAAAGCCTCATGTTCCTTTTAGTTCAACCCTTTGTTTATGTGTTTAAGTGCTTTGTGGGATTATAATAATCAAATGGTGTGGTTAGGCCACACTGATTGTTAATTCTTCATCAGCAGGTGGAGAGGAGGCGGTTCAACCCCCCGACTTGTATCTTCTTAAACAAACATCTTGACTGAAATGGCGTCAGGTACAGATAAAGCTATAAACTTTAGCTTGGCTATTTACAACGAGAAACCAGTGCAAGCTTCATCTGTCCTGTTCTCTGAAGGCTAACCCAACATTTCTGGAATTGACTTTAATGTATATGTTGAAACATGGCACACCTACTGACTGAATGAATAAATTATTATCATCCTATAACTATTACAATATTAAAATTATAATATAATTATTATGTAGCTTATACCGATGTCGATAAACATGTAGGCTATTCCTCTTCCGATGTAGCATCACTCATCTTCATAAAACAGCATACCGTCACACAACGATATATTTGACGATGTGATATATCATAAGGTATGTTCATTCGGCAACACTATCCGTTAAGGCTAACGGATTAGAGAAATCCCTCAGAAACCGAGCAGCACCATGGACAGATCCCAACACATAAGCCCATGTAACGTTTATATACGACATCCAATGTGTGCGCTAGATTCGGCAATCGATATCATATTCTTACCTTAAGGGAAGATGGGCGATTAGAAAAGCCCATAGAAATAGCTTGACTGTGATCGTGGGTACGGCCATTGCATTCAGGCATTCAGATAAATGAAGAGAAGCCATGATCACCATCTTCCTCTCTCTTCACGCAGATGGACGTGTCCCCTTTATTTACTGCCTTTCTTCGCTATGACACATAGCAGATCGCGGTTGGTTTCGCGTCTAGAAGCCTTTGCCGTAACGTACCGCGATGCAATGGAGCTCTCGCAAAATAACGCAACCAAACGGAGACGAGTTTCCGGTTATATGTGAGCAATGCGCAGAAAATAAACGCGAATAATAAACGTGATCTTCCTGGGTGTCTTTATATCCAGTATTTCTGACAAATGTTTGAATGCAGCTGTTTGTAGGGTCAGATGATCTGATGCGCGCAGCGGCAGCACACAGCAACACATGCGTGGTAGAGATCGAATCAAAGCTCACGAGCTTCTATTAATAAAACCTTTCCGCTGCATTCAGACGCTATACAGTAACATGCGCGACTGAATGCTTTAGGCATATCCCGTTGTCATTTTTAAGATGGAGTATGCACCTGGATTTGTTAAATAAATTGATTTAACAAATCAATGGTGATTGTGATTGGATTCTGTGTCCATCTGGAATATTTTTGGCTGTATATGTAATTTGGACTAGATTAATATGACAAAGAAACAAACAAACAAAAAATGTTAATTGTGTTATTAATGACGTGGGATAAATTTAGTTCTGTATTATCTGTAGTTTGTTTACGGTTGCCAAGCAACGCGACAACTTTGTGCTTTGATGCTTTGAAATGGAATTTGACAATCGAGCAAAAGTGCATTTTGCATTTATTATCTAAATAAAATAATGTTCCTTCATACAAATTGTTATTATGTAGATTTTAGATGTGTTATGGGGAAAATACTGTAGGTTACAATAAAACATTCGTTATATGATATTATTTACTAGCTGATGAGGTGTACAGTATTGTATGTACGTTTGAATTATTTTTAAAGTGAAGATTTCTGTTTTATATAACTGTAATATAATCTGTTATAAATAATATAGACGAAGTTAATGTTCCGTGTGATTGTGTGTGTGTGTGTGTGAGAGAGAGAGAGAGAGAGAGAGAGAGAGAGAGAGAGAGAGAGAGAGAGAGAGAGAGAGAGAGAGAGACCGTCATGCGTCACAGGAAGCTGTCATGCGTCACACGATGAGGAATAAGAAGAGCATGTTAATTACACGTGATTTACCAAATGATCGCTGTAAAGCCTACAGAAGTCACATATTAGTCCAAGTGATGTACAAAAACAAGTCGTAAAGGCTATTAATGTGAGGGAACTCAGTTTCAGTACTATACATATGTAGCGAAGCATAGCACTTCAGCACCACAGATGAGCTGTCCATGGTGCTGAAGTGCTTCACTTGGATTTGTAAAGATTAGTTTAGAAATATATGTGGGTAAATAGATACAGATAGACAGACAGACAGACAGATACATTTTTATATGTCCAAATTCCAACTGAGATTTTTTATGTGTCTCTCTAAATTGTTTTTATAAGATATTTAGCTGTAGGGATCTTTTTATTGCCCCGTGCCAAACACCCCCGTAGGCCTTCTTTTAACTTGCAAGGCACAGTCAATTTAAAATGAGTGGAAAAACAAGCTTGAAGTTAGTGAGAGATCATTTAATGTTAAAAACATGCATCTCTTGTGAACAGAAATCTGCTTGACTATGTCCATTGGCACAGATAACCAAAAGTTAAAATATGTCCTTATCAGCAAATGTGGAGTCTATTTGGTATGTATGGTGGAATAGCATGTTTAATTTATATCTGACATGAGTTTTCTATGTCACTGGCCAGCCCAGTCACATGAAATTACGTACCTATAGACCATTTCATCGGGCGCATGTGCGGTGACGCGATAAGCGTCTGGTCTTTATTTTCCGGTTTCTGTTTGTTTAATGGTCTGACTAGTTGCTAAACTGAACTCTTAAACAAATACCTAGTCGAAAATAGCAAATGTTTTGGGTTCCTATGTAATCTATATGTTGTTTATTTTGCTTGTTATTTAATAAACTACTTTAAAAGGACTTTGTTGTTATTTATTCTTCGCAGAGTTTACAGGAAGATACGTGATGACCATGAAAGCCGCGTGTTTATGTTGTTACTGCTAAAACCGTCTATAGTCACGTAATTTTTTTATTATTTTCGTAATACTGTCACGAATTTCCGCGTTTTTCGTGATTGTATCACGAATTTCTGTTTATGTGTCATTGTCACGTATTGGTTACTCAACTGTTTTGTCCTATTTTCTTCACATTTTCGCATCGGTTTAGGGTTAGATTTACATAAAATCCTCACCCAAACCCAACTCTAACCCTAACACCAGGTGACAATGTTTAAAAATTGAGAAAATATCAAAAGTAAATACAGAAAAAAATAATATAAAAACTAGGGCCGGGACTTTAACGCGTTAATTAAGATTAATTAATTACACAAAAATGGCGCGTTAAACATTTTTTACACATTTTAATCATACTTATTTTTGCACCGCGGAACATTTCTCATTGGATGAGTTTCGGCGGACCGAATATACTGGAGCACCAACTAGCGTTCATCATGACTGCAGACAACAACAAACCACAGTGAACATGAACGAAGAAGCTGATGAGATCGCTTTGGTTGGCCCCGTGGATGGGAATTTTTTTATAAAAAATGAACGAATGGAAGCGTCGATAAGAGCATGGTTGTGTGTAAGCTATGCAACAAGGAATTTGCACATCACCGCAGCACAGCGAGCCTCAAGTATCATCTCAATGGAAAACATATAGCAGCTAGCGTGGATGTTAGCCCGAATGTTACAGCGACTTGGTTGAACAAAAATAAACAATATTTTGTTGCTTAAGCTTATGTATTAGGGTGGCCATTCGTGCCAGTTCCGCCAGACACGTCCCAAACATGTTTTCGGGTTTGTTCTCCGAACAACACATCCTCATCCCATTGCGTCAATATTTGACGCCACTTGACCATGCGTCAATATGTTACGCGGAGGGTATACCCTTCGCGTCATTTTTTGACGAACTGGGGACTTCAATAGTATTAGGTACGCGAAATTAAACAGTTGTCGCCTGACATTGGGGTTAGGGATAGGTTTGGGTAGGGATGTCATTATGTAAATCTAACCCTAAACCGACGCGAAAATGGTAAGAAAATGGTACGAAAATAGGAAAGAGAATGCAACGGACTCAATAGTATTGAAGTCCCCAGTTCGTCAAAAAATGACGCGAAGGGTATACCCTCCGCGTAACATATTGACGCATGGTCAAGTGGCGTCAAATATTGACGCCATGGGTGAGGATGGGCTGCTCCGAAAGTCGCATTGGTCGACTGCATACGTCATCAAGGCCCTAATAAAAACTATAAAACTATAGGTACATAATTTTCTAAGACTGGGTAGCACTGGCATGCATTTAAGTATTATTATTTATTTATTTATTTATATTTTGCATATTGTATTATTCTTATTATTATTATTGTAATTGTTATTATTTTTTTTATTTGTACCACTGATAAAAACAGCTCCTTTAAATAATCCTTAAAGTGTTGCTTAAAGTGCCCATATTATGAAAAACTCACTTTTTTCGGGGTTTTGGGGTGTTCTTTTGTGTCTCTGGTGCTTCCACACACATACAAGCTTGGAAAAAAATCCATCCATGCTGTTTTGAGTGAGATACAGGTTTCTGAACAACAGACTATATATCTATATTTCATAGATTATATGCATTTGTGGACAAAAATGGTCATTGGATGTATTATATTAGATGGTTTTCATGGATTATTCACACATCTGAAACAGACTGGATTCGACTTGCGATCGTATATCAACACAAAGGTAAGAAGTCCTGTTTATATCTGGACAAAATACTACATTTATTATGCTAGAGCATCTGTATCTCAAAACAGAGTCCATACACTAATGCTAAACCCGTAGACCTTTTAAACAATGTATAGTAATACTAATATTATTAATGTTTGTAAACAGTAAACTATATAGATATTGTTAGCAGCGTTAAAAAAACCAATGTCATTCCAACCACAAATTGGTGCGCGTCGAGCGGGTGAACTTGTGTGTGTTTTAGCACAGTCATTTGCCATTGAGAACGAGGTGGCTAACCGCTATGCTAGTTAGTTTGCAGCGTGGTTTCTCCTGCAAAGCCAGTGACCAGCCTAACATACCCCCAAGTCTCTATCACTTTCCCAAGATACAGCGAACCTCTCGCTAGCTTCTAGCAATTAGCATGGTGTCCACAAGCAGTATACATCCCCTGTCGGGTCTAAATTTCTGTAATTTGCGAAAATAATGAGTTTCAAAATGTTTTATAAACGGGAATATGTTAGCGTTGTCCAGGGTAAAACTAGTGTATTGTAGAGACTGCTACATCACAATTTACTCTGGAATCATTGTGTGTCATGAGTTTCTTCTCCTGGAGTGTACTTATTAGTGATATTTTTTGCTTGATTTGTCTGTTGGCAATACATAAACCGTTAATTATAATATATAATAATATACATATATGGTCTGTACTGCTCATGATATCACTGAGCACGCACACATAACGTTAGTAGTGGGGCGTGGCCAAAGGAGCAGCAGCTCATAAATATGTAATGACTAGCTCAAAACGGCACAATCTGAAATGTACTGAAACAGAGGCTACTAGAGATGGGTAACAATCTTTTCCTACAAGCTATTTCGCGCAAACAACTTTTGAAACATGTTTTATGAAACTCATACACCTTGTGGAAAAGCAGGCATAATATGGGCATAATTTGTAAGCAAAGAAATTCACTACATGTCATTGTTTCTAATGAATTAACACATGCATTAATTCTTATTCTGTAATTCTCATCTCATATTGTTTAAATATCACAAGATTACATATTGAACATCTGACTCACTTTTGAAGTTAACAAATTTATATCATGAGAGATGTGGAAAAATATGTCTGGTCAAAAATTGAGTTTTCAAGTGATAAGCTGAGACGTTTTTTTAAGTTTGTTTTCATTAGGTTAAAGTAAAAGACTATTCCTTATCAAAAGACAAAGACATACTAGCGGGTTTATTATTAAGTTAAACCATTTTTTGGAGGCTTAAAGCCACATTCCCAGGGAATGCATGGAACCATATTTCATTCTGAATAAGTGTCTACCAAATAAATGCAAAGCTGAGTCAACATTGACTCAGGCTTTCTCTCAAATGTAATTTTACAAAGGGCACACAGTTTGTTGTTTTAGAGTAAATCCAACAAAAGACTACCCAAAATTTGAAGCAATCAAAATGCAACTTTGTAGCTCATGTTTAAGCAAGCAGTGTCCTCTCACTGACCTCTCTTAAAGATTGGAGGAAATATACGACTAACGAATTACTGTATGTATGTTCTGCAAACTCTACTGTATACTCTACCACAAAAAAATAGTTGTTGGTAAAATAATGTAACAATATATATTTAATGGTCAAACTAAGTTACCATTAAGCCACTGCACTCTGGCTTACCAAATGCATTCATTTGGGATGGTGTTATCTGACCAATGGAAGTTTTTAATAACTCTTTAAAACTGATTCTACTGGATTATTGTTTATGAAATTTCAGTTCATATATGCAGTTTTTTTTGCTGTTCAATCATACAAGACTGAATCAGCCTGACCTCTATGTCTGTGATAATGTTAAGACGTGGTTCAAATAAGATCTCTGCCTTATATGGTACAGTATTAAAAGTTCACAACCCGTTGTGATTACACAACATCGTCGGTCATGTGCTTATAGGGCAATTGACATACCTCCTTAATCTTTCTGGGATGTGGTGTATGTACGTGTACTATGTAGAGTTCTTGTCAGGAGCAGGAGACGGAAGAACCCAATTGCAGACGGCGTCGGGGTAAACAGAAAACACTTTAATAAATACACCGAAAAATAAAGCCCACGTGGGGGCAAAATCACACTGAACAAGACACTTTACTAATGGACAAACTACACTAGACAAAAGACTTCACACTAACTGGACTTGACTAATTTAAACACTATTTTGACACGACGTGAGCTAACATGAATAGTACAAAATGAACCAGAACAGGACCAAGGATACAAAGGGATTAAATAGCAAAAACTTAACAAGATAACAAGGGAGGAACAGGTGATGGGAATAAACTAATGATTAAACAATTAACAGGGAGAACAAGGGGGCGGGGTCAGACACCGGAGGCACATGACTCGAAACACAAGATCATGGGCCTTCACATAAGACATGGGACTGTCAGAACCCAGCCATAATGACAAGACATAATATTAAACAGATCCTGACAGTTCTATCTCTTTTACTGTATGTTTTGTGTTATATGTATAGTACTGTCTTCTGTTATTAATATGAATATGTATAGGTATTACGTTACATTATACAACAGTTCTTTCTGGTTCTCAAATCTGATTGGCTAAGAGGCGTGCAATATTCTACTGATAACGGCACAGTAACCGCTTCACCATTTTGTATCATTCCGCCACCTGCTGGTCATTTTAGTATTAGTGGCTCATCTCTGACTGGAAAAAAAACTGCACGCACGCACACACACAGACGGCACGCGCTGTTTAAACACTCTCCGTGTGTCTCATTAGTTCACTAGCTCGTGAATCAGTGTGTGAATCACAATCGGAAGTTATTATTCCATCAAAGATCAGCGCTCTTGGATGTTACAATAACCTTAATGGGAGTAATGTCTTGTCACATCGTGTGGACGATTAACACTTGGAAAGAGGAATAAACAATTTTCTGGAGCGATCTCTCTCCTCAGAACGCAAAAACACAGTGGAACCGCAGGTAAGCACCACAGCTGTTAAATGTGGACATTGGTCATTTATTTTATCGTGACGTGACTATTAAAACACGTTATGAGATATCGCCACTGATATATTTATAAGCAGCATACAAAAAACATCTTTCTGACACATATAAAAAAAACTGTTTTATATAGTACTGACAAGAACAAAGTCTAATAACAAGTCTAATAACAAGTGAGTGCTCGTATCGCGTCGTGCCTCTGGCCTAATCACAGCCGTGATGATATAGAGCTATATCACACCCCTACTCGAGCAATATTGCTTAACTATATTTCATTTCTCTTGAAAGCCTGGTAAAGTTTCCTTGAGCTGGGGAATGGCCCTATATAAATTAAACATATCATTATTATTATTAATTATACCGACAAAATAGCAAATTACCAGACTTCCTGTGCAAACTACCAAAAACAGAGCACATTTAAATTCATTTAATATAATCATGCAGAGAAACGAGTTAATTGCCTGGACGAAAGAAAGAAAGAAAATTCTGAAATAATTTTTTTGAATATTTCATATGTTTTACAGATTATTTTGTATTGTTTCAAAACTGTATTGTGTGTTTCTTGGGCATGTTCTGAAACTGTGAACTACATTTTTATTTAACTCCAGAAAACAAAGGCCCACGTAAGGGGAAAACAACACGACATAAACTGATGACAACATCAGACAGGACAATGATGTGATGAAACTCTATTACACAACTACATGGGACTTGACAGAACTTGACTATGACAATTATTTGTAACACTCAAACAAAGCAGACAAACCAAAATGATTCAGCACAGAACACAGCACACTGGGGCCTTAAATAAGAAACCTAAACAAAATAACGAGGGAAGGACAGGTGATGGGAGTTAACCAATAATGAACAAGAAAAAAAGGGGGGCAGGGACAGAGACAAGACACGGCAGCATGCAGTCTAATCAAAAGGCCATGTGCTACCACACAAAACATGGGTACCGCCACGATCCTGCCACATGAACTATGAATTACTGTGGCAGGCTGGCAGGATCATGACAAAATGTTTTCATTTCCTGTGATTCATGGTTTCACTATTTGTATCTCTTGGATTTATTTAACAGTTTTCTTTACACCTGAATATACAGTAGCCTCTCTTGCCCCCTTCATTACACAATTATCAATTTCTAATTTGATATAAATAAAAACGTTAATGGTACAGCATGCCTATTAACCCAATGATGTCTTCTGTAAAGAAGAAGAATCTCATGGAAGAATCTAGGCCACATGTGCAAATTAAAAATTGAAATAAGCATTCACATATAAATTATGCAACCATTGATTTCATGAAGTCTTTTGGGAGAACTCTGATGCCTCTCTACCATTATATACACTTACTATGTCTCTGAAGGTGAGTGCAATCTCATGTTCTCAAATTTCTCAGTGAATTAAAGACATGCAAACTCATGTTGACTGTCAGCTAAGAACTATATCAGAAGCAGAAAAGTAAAGTTGTCTATATTTAGCATCATGAATATAACTCTAGACCTTCCTTTACTTTGCCATTGCTACAGTATCAGCTTTCTGATTTTATGACTCATACAGTGTGCCCTATATTACATGGAATATTTGAGAATTATCAGAACTTTTATGTCCCAATTGTTAATTTTGGCTTGGAAACTTCTTTACCACGTCATCATTGTTTGTTTTAGCTACTGTTCAAATGTCCTTTATGTGAAGATTTTGTTATTCAGACTTTTATAAATATCTGTGCATAATAAAAATTGTATTTCATTTTAAAACAATACTAATCTAAATAAAAAGTATACTTAAGTATAGTAAATTTGAATGTTTAAAATGTAATTTTAAATAATTGTTATTTCCTTTTTCTTTTACATACTGCAATGCATAGTGCAACATAGTGACACACAAATGCCTTTAGTCCTGGACTCTTATCAAACATTAATAAGGTCACAGATTAAATATTTAAGTTAATGTAAAACATTCCTGTTCACATTGCCAGCAGGTGGCGCCATGACTGTAACTGAATATTGCCACGTTGATATGTTTAGGCCAGGACCCTTGTCAAACAAACACGTAACGTTTGGGGCATGTCGAACATTGTATGCCTGATTTACAACAGGTTCCTGTTTCATGGCAAAACATAAAACTTTGCCAGGTGGCCAGGGACCTTTAACAAAAGGTCAAGAGTTTCACAATTATCATCACTAAGGCCTTAAGATTAGACTGACCATATATGATATTGATCTGGTAAAAAATCTATTTAAGCAGTAAATCACATTATAAAACATGGCATTTCCTGCTTCCAGCAGGTGGCGCTATGACAGTAAATAATTATTGACATGTTGATGTGTTAAGGCAAAGGCCCTTATCAAAGATGTGAAGTAGGGATGCACAAAAACATCTGTAGTGAGAAGCGATTCATTTATGAAAAGCGTGCGCCTCAAAATATTGATAATCCTGCTAATGTCACTGTCCCACCAGCGGGATGCTTACTTTTACTTTAGTGTTTTCCATGTGAATTCTTAATCATGAAAAATTATAGATCGTTGGAAAGCTCTAAGAATGTAGTTTTAACATTTAATCACAATTTTAAAAAAAATATGACATAGTAAGAACCAGTTGGTAGCACTTTACTTTACAGATCAGTTATAACTGGGTAATGTTATGGTAATATTATTTTTAAACCACATATTACAAAAAATAAATAAACTGTCTGCACACTTGAATACTTAAAGCAAATTTAATCACCAAGCTTTTGGTCAAGCGACCATCCTCAGGGCAACCACATATTACAAGTAATTACTGTGCAATATCCAGACAATAACAATGTAAATTGCATTGATTTAAAGGTATAATAGAATGGTAATAATTGTAATAAATATGTACTTACTGCAATTATAAATGTTCAGGATTTATAATTGTTCATTCATAACACCATCAGGCTGGTGTATTTACAGAGCTAAAACTTCACAATATGTAAATCCTGAACATTTATAATTTTCTGTACCGACACATTTGACAAAGACCATGACCCAAACCACACCCGAAACTGCGCTGCAATAAGACACATTTAAAGTGTCAAAATAGTCTTGGGACTTAGACCCACAGTCCGCCTGTGCCTACTGATTCCCAATCCACATCTGCACTGCAAATGCCGGGCACCTGCATGTAGGACTATGGCAAAACCGCGGATAACCTGGACGTCATGCCAGGTACAGGCAAGCCCAGAAACAAAATATATAACATTGTCCTAGTGGTTTTTGGATATGCAAAAATGTAACATATTGGGGCGGTTTCCCGGACCAGGATTAGCTTAATCCAGGACTAGGCCTTAGTTTAATTAGGAAATATAACGCTTAGGTTACTCACGTAACCCCGGTTCCCTTAAATAACGGGAACGAAGCATTGCGTCAGTTAGCTGACGCTATGGGGGAAAACTCCTGTTTACTCCGTGACTGAAGCCTATTGGTTAACGTCTGTACAAAGTACAGACCAATGAAGTTTGAACCCGCGCGCGGGATGCACACGTCCTTATATAAGCACGGTTCAAGCGTCAGGAGCTCATTATTATTTGACTGAAGCGCGCAGCTGAATACACTCGCTGCGTAGACGTTTGTAGCACGGCAAGTGACGCAATGCTTCGTTCCCGTTATTTCATGGAACCGGGGTTACGTGAGTAACCTAAGCGTTCCCTTTCAATAAGGTTCACTTCGCATTGCGTCAGTTAGCTGACGCTATGGGGGAACGTAATCCCATCACGCCGTGCATACACAACGTACAGAAGTGCCTTACCGGAGAGACACTGCATGTGGCCCTATACCCGGCATATTCACAGCTTTAAAGCAATGTGTAAGCACCATATAAAATGTTGACGCGCACACGGTGGGGTTTTAAACGCACCGGGGGCACATAACATAGCACAAGACGGCGAGATACCGAGCGCGCCGCGGGTGTGCGAGATAAGTAAATTCAGAGTCACGTTGGTGAGCTCGCTGAGCGCACCGTGGTGTACACATAAAACGCATGAGCGTGCATGATTGAGCCGAGAGAACCTGCGCTCGTAGGGCAGGGACGTCTAAGCTGTACAATCTGACAACGTAGACGGCGAAGACCAGCCGGCCGTGTAGCAGATATCAAATATAGATACCCCTGTAGACCAAGTCCATGAAAAAGCCAAACTCTTACAGAGTGGGCTCTATATAGGACATAGCTCATAGAGGGGCGTGAGCCAGTGCGATGGTTTCAACGATCCATCTAAAAAACAACTGTAAGCAACAGACATACATAGTGAGTGATCTGCGAAGCTCACGAACGGCGATCTGACTATAATATGCGGCAGAACGGTTCGTAGCGTGGGATTATACAGATACCACAATAGTGTGAACCCAGTTGCGCCCTCGAGCGCATCGGGATGCATATAGGTAGTATTATAGTGCACAGATCGGTGAGCTGTCCAAGCGCGCCGTAAATGTGTATTGACTATAAATTGCACGGGCACAGGTGAACACTTGAATACATCATGAATGCATTTAGATGAATCAGAGTGTTATAATGCACAGGCCGGCAAGATTCTCCAAGCGCGCCGTCATGCGTTCTGATAATAAGTTGTGCGCACACGGGTGAACCCTTCAGTGCACCGTGAATGCGTATAGATAAATCAATGCACAGAACGCGCCGTGAATGTGTACAGATATGATTGATGAACGTACAGTGGGCACTCAACGCACCGTGAACGTACACAGATGAACAACAATGTATGTATGTGTCACAGCCGTGTATACAGATGAGCTTTTCCGAGCGCATCTTTAGTGTATACCGAAATGTTATAGCGTGCATATGTGAGCTTCTCTAAGCGCACGGTGGACGCATATAATTAAAACCCATATCGTGCATACAGGTGAGCTTACGCGGCGCACCTTTAATGCAACAAACCTCAGTAGTGCGCGAAGCAGGGATGTCGAAGCTGTAAACTGACAACGTGGACGGCGGGGACCAGCCGGCCGTGTCACAAATGTCAAATGAGAAACTTCTAAGACCATGCCCGAGGATCTAATCCATACATGGAGTAGACTTCATTGTCACGGGAGGTGATAACGTCAACGATCCATAAATAACCTGTATTGACAGGTGCGCTAGTGAGTGATCTGTGACGCCGATGAACAGCTGATCGTCTGATGTACGTCAGACGTATCTGTCATACAGGACCTTGGACAGTTCCAGAGCGCTGCGCCTCGTGCACCGTCCGCATCTGAGAAATGACAGACTTATGAATAAAGTAAATGGTCGGTCATAAAAGCGTGGTTCGCTGTTATCACAGCCACATATATATATATACGCAGGGGGAGAAAGCCGGCGTGCACGAGCCTCTGTAGTGAGGAGAAAGCTGTTCCACCTACAATTCGCGGGGGGAAGACTCTCGCTGTCAATAGACAGAATAGATCAGACTTTGCATAAGGACGCCTCGCGAAAGGGGTCCTAGCAGCTCGTGTCAACGTGTTATAAGACACGTAATGTAGGTCGTGTCCCACGGATGCAATCTCTGCACGCCCATCGTAACGGGTTAATATGTCTGCATCTTGGTAGATTTTAAGCACGAGATGCGTATCACTCTGATTGAACATAGCTTATAAAGCGATGCAATGAGTTTATAAAGGAGATGACTCGCCAGCTTGTACAGGGGGCGAGATCTCAGTCTGGTTCGGTAAATAATGAAACCACCGTAGATTGCCCGACCGCATTATCACAATAACATGGTCGAGAGTGCTGCAGTGCTAAAATCATCCCCTTAATGGACCGTATGTACAGTACAAGGTGATTGATATGAGACAAACGGGCGTTCCACGTGCCGAAGGCTGATTGCCGTCGTAAAGCGTGTTCAACCCACAGCAGATGCTGGCGATCTCGTAATGGTAGCACTTCATGCAGCTGTGTGTAACTTAAGCATGAGCTTCCCGGCCGTCAGCTCGGGGCGGGACCTTTGCTTAGTCAAACTGAAGTGGACTTATGAACAGAATGCCACGATATTCAGTTTTCTGAGGCTCGTTAGAGGGGTACGTGAGCCCGTCTTAAACGAGATACCGCGCGTCTGTCTGTGCGCGCTTTGAGCTTTGAAACTTATTGTGGCGGGTAGCAAGCTCACTTCAGGTTGATATTACCCTTAATATCTCCGAGTATTGGAGCGGAGCGGAGGTGTGAGCGTCTTCGGATCCGCTGATATAAATCAGCTGTATGACCGAAAAACGTCATAAACCGCTTGGCTGTAAGCTTTTGAGTAGCCGTCCGGAGAGGGCGCAATTCAAATGCTTGGAGCCATGCAAAAGTCTGAGGCTGCCGTCTCTCTAGGAAGAGAGAATGACAGCCGTAAGACCGTGCTCGTTTGCGCCGTCAGCATCGTAGCGGAGAAACTGAGGTGGGCTGCGAGCGAATTTGGCAGAAAGTTGTTAGAGACACCGTACAGCCGTGGGGTGTCAATACACAGTATATGGCCAAACCGGGGTTTATTCGGCAAGCGTCGATAGAATTATGGACAGCGGGCCGTGTGTGCGTATTACTGATTGCTTGTCAGTAAGGCGAGAAAGTGTTTAGAGACACCGTACAACCGTGGGGTGTCAATACACAGTATAGTAAGCACGGAAATTACTCTTTTTAGAGGAATTCAATACCGTTCGCCACTATAGTGAGGTCGCATAACCAACAGTATTACACAGTATGTTTTGGATAAACAGCACACAGAAAACATTTCAGGGCAGTCCAGCCGAGGCACGACTTAACCCCTCTTGCCCCAGACAGTTCTATGTCGACGCAGCTGTGCTGCGAAGACCAGAGCTCGGCCGTTCAGGTGCACGAGCCTCAGTAGTGACGGTGACCCGAACGGCTCACGGAGCAGAGCAGTATGTCTAGGTGGTTTAATGTCAGACTGAACCCATCGCAGAGAGGAAGTCTGCCGTGAGGCCCGCGGTTTTGCCGTTTATTAAAAAGGGCAGAAAAACCGGGTATATAAGAATGTACCAATATTCAGCGCACTGATATAGGACGGGACTGAATAAAGGGAGGTATTCGGGCCTCAGTATGTTAAACAAATTCGTTCTGCCTCTGATTCCGTCTAAACCAGAGAGAAATGACCGGGCAGACTAGTGTGAGCTTTCATAATTGAAATTCATAGAAGGGAGGCTCACTCAAGCCGCTGTGCTGGACGCTATTACAACAGCGCCTGCTCTTTTAGCTTACAGCTTTATATTAAAAATATTGATCTTACCGGGCGGCCGCAGGGGAGACCTCGTCAGGCATGTGTCCGCTGCACAGGGCTCGTACCACGGCAAGCGAAGGCTATCTTCGGTTCTCGGCCGGAAAGTGGCAGGGGAAGACGCTAGACCTGGATTCTGCTGTCTTCGGTTCTCAGCCGGAAAGGGCAGGGAAGACGCTAGGCCTGGACTCCGCTGCAGGGCTTTTGTCGACGGCGAGGTAAGGCTTCTTCTTCGGAGCAGCGAGAGGTTCGCGCTGAAGGAGAAATTAATGAGCTCCTGACGCTTGAACCGCGCTTATATAAGGACGTGTGCATCCCGCGCGCGGGTTCAAACGTCATTGGTCTGTACTTTGTACAGACGTTAACCAATAGGCTTCAGTCACGGAGTAAACAGGAGTTTTCCCCCATAGCGTCAGCTAACTGACGCAATGCGAAGTGAACCGTATTGAAAGGGAACTAGTTTTAAACAACATGCCTTACTAAAAACATTACCTGTGTGCATCTTGAAGTAAAACAAAGGGCCCTGATGTATTTTAAGATCTGTAAGTGAAAGTTGTTTTCAGTTTGGAGAGCTCTTAAAAGTGTTTAAGTCTAGGACTAGTCTAATTCCTGTCCGGGAAACCGCCCCATTGTATATTTAAAGGGGAATTCAACTTTGAAATTAATATTTTCTGATTATAATTAGAATCAGGGTTTTTGGCCATCTGACAAAGCAGTTGGACCTGAAAAGTGGTGGTGCCGAGTTGATTTATGACGATTTTAAAAAGTCCATCAACTTGCCAGACTTCTTGAAAGATGACAGGCAACTCTCAGAACATATTTCTGGATCCATTTAAAAGAAACATCTTCTGTAACAAGTTGTTATTTAATAATCATTTGATAATCACTTTGATCAAAGCATTTTGAAAATTCTAAAACAGTCAAAATAATAAGAGGAGGGGAAGCCCTTAAATGACCAACATCTGAAGAAGTTCTAACAAACCCCCTACTGATACTGCAGATTGAAGACAGACAGATGTACACAGCACAGTATTACAACTGCAGTCCCTCTAGGTTTATCATCCATCGTACAACATTTGCCTGCTCTACCATTGCAAAAATTATCATTTTCAACATTTTTGAACAGTCTTTGAGATGGTTACCATAGACATGCTTCTACATTTTTGTTGTATCTCACCAAGTTGTTGTTTCTATTACGTCAACATCACATGCAGATGTACAGTGGCAAGCTGCAGAATACATACATCACTAGTGTGGGAAAAAAATGAAATATTTACATCTTCATGTTCTCAAAAATGTGACATTAGAATCCTGATAAGCAGGCGTCCATCTCTGTTATCAGCCTGGGACAGAACATTCTTCATCTTTCCATGTTTTGATCTGCTTTTAAAATACTTAATGATGGCCTTTTCATATTTATTCATGGACATTTCGAAAGCAATCAGGACATCGATGTTAGTAAGCAACTTGAATTGGGCACAGATAGACATATGGCGGAAAAAGTAAGGCCATTTTTTCAACTGAAGATGCTGGTGTGGAATTTAACTGCTGACTTAATGAAGTTTTCCATCCGATTTTTTACTTCTGTTTCTCTACACCAGCATTCCCCTCATGGCTATACTGTAAATGTCCACTAGTCGCTGGCGTTTAGTCTCTAATGTTTCTGTTCAATTGGAAGTTGTGGTTCAAATCTCACACAGCCATATATGTCAGCTGGTCCTCTCCTGCATCTTGTGTTTGGCTTTGCTCTATAAGATACAAAGCTGCTGTTGTGGCTTTGTGCCTTCACTTGTAAGAGGAGTTATGTATATCGTTCTCCCATTAACAAAGCCACTTAGAAATGTATCCCCAGAAGTGTTGCGTTATTCCCTTACAATCTTCTGGCAGACTGTAAGACACTGTGCTCTTAGGGAAAAGTTAGGAGAAGTTTAAACTTGAGCATTTCATCAACGAGAATTCTTACCATCTGGTGCCTTTCAGAAGATTTAAATCTTTTTCCTGCGGAAATTTCTGAACAGATTCGAGGAGGCATCTTGTCCCAAGGGACTTGAAATGTTTTAGGCCACATCTTGGAACTGCCAGACGTGTGTTGAGTTTAGGCTTGGCGTGGCTGTCTTTGAGTGGGATGTAAGGCAAGAAAGGCCACGTGCTGCACTTGACAGAGAAAATGATGAGGAACATGATGATAGACCAGGCATCACTTCTAAATCCAGAGTAACCATATCAATTTCTGAAACTATACAAAGTATCAAAGCACACATGGGAATATAGAAGATTAGGTTTAAAAGAATTAAGATCATATCACAAACCACATTTTTTTCAAAATACATTGTCACTTATTCGTACAAAAAGCACACATAGAGATCAAACAATACCAGGTAGACATTGCTCTACAGAAAACAGAAATGAGGATTAAAGAATAAATTCAGGGATCCCACAAACACTGTAATCTGGCAATGGGGAGTAATCCAACAAATTCCTAATATCTCTACAGCACATTCTCTCTGCTGGTGTAATACTGTAAACGTCCATGTTCAGAAGGAAAATAGCTTGATGCTTCCAAGTTACAAAGTGTAACTATTGACACTCCCTGATGAATGAGAATTATCAGACATTGATCACACATTTTTTTTGTAACATCATTTGGCTGTGTTCATATGCTCAAAGTTCATACTTGAAACTGAATGTCTGATGTCTTCACTGTAATCACCAGGATAAAACTCTGTGCTTTTCTCAACTTCAGTGTCTCGTGGGAAGGGAGCTGCCAGCAAAAAGATACGCCTGAAGAAGCTGATGTTTCTCAGCCAGTTTTAACAAAGCACTTTTTCGAGCACACCTTTTGAGGTTTGTATGTTTGCTCTCAAATCATAGTGTCCACAATCTAATTAAAGGCCAAAAGTAAAAAAACAAGTCTGGGTAGCGACTGGTGTAATTTGTGTTTTGGTATCAGTGGGTGACTGGGAAAAAATGTCATCAAGTTTGCAAATACTCATCAATTAGAACCTGTAAGTAATCTATCTTACCAGCAGAAACAGCTGGTGCACATATAAGTTTCACTATTTCTTGTAGCAGCGAAACCAGCTGCCATGTTTCATTTTCAGATGGGTTTTCAATTTTGTCTTTAATCAAACTTGGCAACATCTTAAGAAAACACCAGTTTTGATCTGCATGACAAGAAACTTTGTCACTACGTGAACATCACTGGGTTTGTTGTTAGCATCATTACCCAAATATGAAAAATTATTTACTCGCCGATTTAAATCCAGGTAAGTAAACAACTTCTTCACTGTGACAAGATTATTAATGTACTTGTCACTATCACTTAACTTTTTTCATACATGAAAATAATGTCCTGTCATGTCTGTTTTTATTGTCAATTCTGCCACATGTTTAGCACATAAGGAGAATTGTAATTGCATTACTCTCATGCCCTAGGTGTGTACAGATTAAACTTTAAACACCAATGGTAGAATTTGTAAATAAATTACAAATAAACACAGTACATATATACAGATAAAAATATGATATAAAAATACACGTGGCAGAACCAGTGAAATAAGCAACAGTGCAGGTATGATGGGTATTGTGCTAAAAATAAATTAAGAAGAAGCTGTGTGTCAAGTGGGATCACCTGCAATGCAGAGCGCTTTGCGGGTGAGATGGGTGCTGTAAATGTCTTGAAGGGAGGGGAGAGCGACACTAATTATCTTTTCAGTATGCTCTCGATGGTGCCTCTGTAGAAAGTGCACATGATATGGGGCTGGGGCTCTCCTCAGTTTGTAGAGGAAATAAAATCGCCAGGAGAGGTCTTCTGTGATGTGCACACCAGGAACTTTGTGGTGCTCATTTTCTCTACAGTCGCACTGGTGATGGTCAGCCTCACTAGTGCAGTTTGTCTAATTTCTTGCTAATGAGCCCCACCACAGTCGTGTCATCTGCAAACTTAATGAAAATGTTAGAGCTATGTGATTGTGTGCCGTTATGAGTCAGCAGAGTAAAGAGGAGGGGGCTGAGCACACATCCTTGAGGAACCCCTTTGTTCAGTGGGATGGTGCTGGATGTGTTACTGCTGACCCATATTGCCTGAGGTCTCCCAGTCAGGAAGTTGTACAGCCAGTTGCACAACGTGGTGTTAAATCCTTGCTGAACCAGTTTGTGAATAAGCTGTTGGAGGATGATTGTGTTAAAACAAAATTGTTTTGTCCAGCTGAGTGGAGGGCAGTGGCGATAGTGTTATTGGTTGAGTGGTTGGACTGATATGCAAACTGGAAGGGATCTGGAGAGGGGGGTAGGACAGACTTTGTGTGGTGCATGACTAGCTGTTTA
Organism: Misgurnus anguillicaudatus; assembly: GCF_027580225.2. NCBI lineage: Eukaryota > Metazoa > Chordata > Actinopteri > Cypriniformes > Cobitidae > Misgurnus > Misgurnus anguillicaudatus. The sequence continues at coordinate 4,779,098 of NW_027395284.1, forward strand.
AACCACTTAAGGAGGATAGAAGTAAGTGCAACTGGAAGATAGTCATTGAAGCAGGAGGGAGACAACTTGTTCGGGACTGGAATGATGGTAGTGGCTTGAAGCCATGTGGGGACAACAGACTGGCTTAGTGAGATATGGAAAATGTCTGTAAAGACATCTCTCACTACACCACCATGTTGTCAGGACCCAGAGCTTTTCTTGCATTGGTCCTGCTTAGGGATCTCCTCATGCTGCCCAAGGACAGCGTCAACACCTGGTCACCAGGAGGAAGTGTGGTCTTCAGTGCAGTGATGTTTTGTGCTTCAACGTGAGTGAAGAAGGCGTTCAGCTCGTTTGGCATGGAGAGTTACATTTGACACCTCCAGCACTAGATGTATTATTGCTTGTCTGACTTTAAACAAAATCCCTATATGACTGTACAGTGTGCTTACTTTCTTTGTACAGTGGATCTTTTTTAAATGTCCCCCTATCTATATTGCAATATTTGAAAAAAAAACAGTGTTATGGGAGCTTAGATGATCCCCACAAATGGCAGATAAAGTTCATCAGTACACCAATACTTTAATGCCACTTACCTCAATATCTTTTAGATCTTTAATGAGAGGGCTAAAAACTTTGTCTTGACCAAAAGACCTGTAGTCCTCCTCCATGCAAAGCAAAGCAAGCTGCATACGTTCAATGTGTGACCTACTGTATGATGTGGAGGAATGTCTTCAAAATTTGCATATACACAGAGTAATTTGTGCATTTTCCTGCCAGATCCTTAAGGGCTGGCTACTTCCAAAGCATCTTGATAAAGGATTAAGCTAAAGGATAAGGCGTCAGTCTTGAGCAACTTATTCCCTGATAAATATCTTTAATATTGAACCAAACGTTTCTTTAATTGCAACCTTTTGTGTAAAACACTCTCATGGTCCTGTTTTATGTCTTTGGACTTGTTCCTGTTCTGTGTTATTTTGTACTCTTATTTTAAAGTTCTGTACCCTGTCATCCATGATTGTAGTCTGCTGTAGTTCTGTTTTTGATTGGTCCTTGTGTGATTGTTTTCTAGGTGAGTCTTGTTACCTTGTTATCCCTTGAGTATTTATACCCCAGTGTTTCTCTTGTTCTTGGTCAGGTATTGTTTCATTCAACTTGGTTTGTTTTTCCAGTTTCTTGTTCAATGCACTCATCTATTCACTCAATTCATTAAATGAAATTCAAAGATGATCAACAATTATCTGAATAGTAGAGGATGGAAGCAGACGTTTTGATTGCAATTTGAGATAAAATAGAGCAAGATGTCTTAAAGATCTTCTGTTGTAAAATGCTGATAAAATTCCTTCAGGGAGTTTCACACGTGACTTGACACAAATCAACAGGACATGTTAAGTCAAAAAAGGATAGATGGATCCAAACTCAAATGTTCTCCTTTTGTGTCAATAACAGTGAGTTTAAAAAGCTGAAAACAGGTAAAGTACTGCACCTTGTCATACTTGGTATGGCATCTTTACGTGCAACCATATTCTTGCCAGTGTAATGATATAATCCACATTTGACTAAAATTGAGTTTAAATGGACATACGTGCATATTTTACAGTAACTGTGGTCGATACGCGTTCTTCCGATCATTGATTAGAATGCCCAAGTCGCGTTTCATATTGACAGATGAAAACGCTCAGTTTATTAAATAGCCTACGTCTTAGTTAAATACGCTTACTTTATTTAATATTAATTATAAGTGTATCAAATGTCTCTTGCAAGCTATGAAGGGACAATGAATTAATACACTGATATGGTACTGTAATGCTAGACAGCAGGGGCGTCAGTTTGTGTTGAAAAGTGGTGGGGACAAAAGATCAGAAAAAAAACATTAATGCAGGACGGGGAAAATATTGAATAACGGCGCATCAAAAATGGGCACAGCGTAGGCTAGTCAACACCAAGAAAATACTAAACATAAAACCCTCAACAATGTCGACTGCACAGATATAACAGTCCCTGCAACACCAGCTCAACCGAACAGTGCAAAAGCACCAAACCGTAGAAAACAGCAGCGCGTTTAGTCAATGATTGCAATGAATTTCATTACATATGTACAAGAAAACACACCATAAGCATACAACGCAACATATGTGACCCTGGACCACAAAACCAGTCTTAAGCATCGCTTGATTTTTCAAAACATTTTAACCAAACGCCTTCAAAAAGTGGTGGGATGTCCCCAGCGTAAATAACACTATGCTAGACAGATACTTTGTTTGCACAGTCCTACCGTAATTTAGTCACTCCTAGACATACGTCTGGCGTCAGTGGGAACGTTTACCTCGATGAAGGAAAGATATTGTCTCACAGGCTATGTTTATTCGGCTATATCCAGTGCTGATCTTCGATGAAACTTTACGAGACCGGCAAGACGCTTAACAGGCGGAAGATACGTGGCGTGATTGACAGCTTTGACACCAAATGGATATATGTGAAAATCAGATGACATGATTTCACAACTTTTCATTGGCCATTTAGGTATGTGACGCATACTGTATACGGAAATGAACCTGGACATTCAATCCGTCGTTTATTTAGATTTATATTTATATATTCAAACTTATAACTATACAGTCACAATTTGCATTTATATATTCAGACTTATATTTATATACATACATACATATATATATACATATATATATATATATATATATATATATATATATATATATATATATATATATATATATATATATATATATATATATATATATATATACACACACACACACACACACACACACACACACACACACACACACACACACACACACACACATATATATACATATTACAAAAAAGTGACAAGATGAAAACCACTATTTTCTGTTACAAACTTTCACATAGCATCTTTAGGTTATAAAAACATAAAAAATTCAAATCCATAACTTGATTTTCAAAGATTTATTATAAAAACAAATTATTTTTTCCACAAAATGCAATAAATTCATGACTTTTTTCAAAATTCTATAAATCTATTGAATCAATATTTAAATGTGCATTCATTTTTGCCATTTTATATTCATTTAGTTGACTAGTTGTACACACTGATTAAAAAATAAACATTAATGGCATTAATCAAAACACTTAATTTATCATATTAGGAACACTGTCATTGCTGCGGTTATACTTGACGTCGTCGCTTAACATTGTTCACAGCGATCAGCTGTGATTCTCGTTGACTTTGAGTAAAATAATGTAAAGTTTTTCATAAGATCCACTGGGGTCAATGTGTTAGCACGAGAGAAGCTAGATGCTGTCGGGAGAACAAGATGGGAGTTAGATGTTCATGGCTTACATTTCTTTCCCGTCACAGAAAACCATCACAGGTTTATCAAAGCTATTTAAGTATTATTTTGTTCACTGTAATTTGTGGAGCGGATTTATTGCGTTCTGTAAAAAAGGAGGAGTGGCGTTTATTGCGTTTTGGGAAAAAAGGGAGAAAGATGACAGAATAACACGGTGGATATTGGATTTATATACATACAGCTGGGGAAATAAGTGTGAAATAAGTATTTAATTTGAATATTTTTATTTCCAAAGGTGCTATTGACATGAAATCTTCACCTGATGTTGGTGGTAACAACCCAAGTAATCCATACATACAAAGAAACCAAAACTTAAAATAAGTTATATGTAATAATGTGAGATGACACAGGGAAAAATACTGAACACATGAAGGAAGGGAGGTGCAAAAAGTCATGGAAAGCCAGGGCAACAGCAGAAAACTATCAGTAATTAAAAAGCATTAAAAGGTCTGGGCGGACGTCAGAGTTCTGGGTGGATGTGCGAGGCCTGGGCGGATGTGCGTGCTCAGTGCGCGTGGCATTTTCAAGTTACTTCCTTAAGTAAAATTCTCTCTCACTTACCCATCGTAAACATTCACTTGTCCCAGACAAGCGGACAAGAGTAAATGTTGAGCCCTGAAGATTATTGGCCATTTATTAGTAAGTGTTGTAAAATCAATTAAAATTTTACATAATTGTTGGCTTAATACTTTATCTATAAATGTAAATACCAATCAATAATAAAAGGTAAAGTTTACTTCAGAACAGGGGGATTAACTTGTCTTTATTAGATGATATTAGCAAGTTATTGGTAGCAGTTCTAATAGTAATAATATGCTATAAATGCTCTCTAATTGATTTGATTCTCAAATTTAACTAGTATAGCATTATATAGTTTACTTACTACACATAATTGAAACATTTGTCATTAAGTTTATTTAGTAAATATTGGCTTACATAGTCATACTATATATTCAGTTAACAATTAATTATTTTCTTACCCATAGTTAATTATTTAAAGCAACACTATGTAGTTTCCATGTAAAAATGACTTACAGCTTCCCCATGTGGTTGAAAAGCGCAACAGTGCCTGGTATCAGACACTCTTCTGCAGGCAGGGGGAGGGGCGGGGCTGTGTTTCCTACCCTCCACCGCCACTTTCAGAGTGTGCTTGTAGCAGCTAGGAGGCTGCTCAGGTTCCAGCAACAGTACAATTTGTCCAGTTAAAAGTTGTTCTATCACTGAAATAATTTTAGAGACATTATTTAAAGGTAAAAAACTACATAGTGTTGCTTTAATTGGTAATGGGTAATATAGTCACAGTATTTTCAGTTATTCATTAATTACTGTCTTATTTATGGTTAATAAGCTGTAATTCATTGTTAATATAGTTTAACTATATACTTAATTAATCCTTAATTAATGCCTGATTAATGCATTATTATGGACCCCTAAAATAAATTGTTTTGCTCTCATCTGACCACACTATATTCTCTATATCTGCTCTATAAACTATAATGTAAAATATCCGTCCACCCCACACACTGCTAATGCTTGTTCTCATGCTTATAAAAAAAGTATCTTCAACTGTGGTCAAGAAGTGTACATTTATAAACACACTCATTAAAATAAATCAGCAAACAAACTTACTTTAGAGTAATTTTAGCATTTGCTGACTTTTACACCCAAAAGATCAAATATGCAATTAACTTGAAAGAATCTCTCTCACACACCACTTACACGTGTTATTGTGCACACGTAATTAATGCGCACTTGCTTTTCTTTCCACTATAATCTACTATCTATGGTCTTCTACTCATGGGTATGGCCGATTCCACAGTTTAAGCTCACTCCAGAGACATTAGCCTGCAAAAATCAATCTTCACGGAGAAAGCCATTGTTTTCAGGTTAACATCCTAAGAAAACCTGGGATACAGCTGTGTGAAAGGCAGGATAAATCTGGCAATTGTAAACTTTGATCAAAGTTAAGTTGAGGCACGGAGACTCCAGTTTACAATATGATTTCAATGATGATTGACACATGGCTAAATGTTTAGGTTCCTTTACGTAAAAGTGTACCCGTTAAATATTAGTACTGCAGTAAAAGAGTTTATTTTAACCATGGTGCCACGATCGCTGGATAATTCTGAAATTACTTTTCAGTCATTTGCGATGTTACAGAATTTAATGTCTTCACATATTGACAATAAAGTTCATAAAGTTATACCTCTGTAATTATTTGATTGATTGTGTTTTAGAAGTACTGTATGCTCAAACTCTAATGACAGCAATGTGATCGCTGATGCGCTGGTAGAGAGAGAGATGATCAATATTATTTGAAGTCAGCTCTTAAAGGACAAAATACCCGAGTAAGCTATTACGTGGCTATTATACACATTTTTTCAGGACATTCTTGCCCAGTGGCAACTTATCCACGACCCGGTACTGTGTTGCGACCAGGTGGTTAAGGACCTCTGTTCTAGCTGTCATCAAACGGAGCTTTGATGTGCAGAATCTGTCAAAATGTATACAACCACCCTTAAAGCTTTTTAAAGATGAACACAGCGCCGCTTTGGCCCGAAACCACTAGCAATGATCAGACTAGCACACCCTTTTATCCTAAAATTTTAACGTTTGTAAACTATATCTGACTTGAGAACCGCTGAGACATTAGGAGATGGAAATTAAGCATCAGAATAAAATTTCGAAACGTTATGATTTTCAAAAACAAAATATTCTGGGATCACTCCCAGAAAGAGGACCAAGTAACATTGCCATAACATACACAGAAAGCAAGAACAAGATGCAGAAACAATGCCGTAAGGAGCGTGCGGTAGTGAGGATGCCTGTGTCAATGCAATCAGAAGTTATTATTCAGCTCTTTGACCCAGCGAAGATTCAGCACACTGGACTGAAGCAGAGATCAGGGAGCTCATCATTCTCCGGCATGACAGAACAGCACATCAGGCGCTGCTTATGATCTTGTCATAAACAAACATGCACGCATGTGGTATCTCAAGAGAGAAATCATGGATAATTAGCAAACTTCAGACACTGAGGAAAAAACCTACCAAGTGAAGTACACTCTCAGAAATAAAAGTACGTAATTGTACCTTTAGGGGTACAATGGCTTGTCACTGGGGCTGTACCCTCAAGGGTACAGTTTTTGTACCCTTGACAGAGGGTACAAATTTGTACCCTTGTGATTTGTACCTTAAGAGACCAGTTTTGTACCTCCGGTGACAATTTTGTACCTTTATTTAACAGTACAAAAATGGACCCTTCAAAAAGGGTACAAAATTGGCTTTGACAGGGTCCACTCATTGTCTATGGTTTTAAAACTTATACATATATTTCAAGTACTGTAAAAATTAAATTATAAGTGCATATGACTGAATATATTTGTGTTGATTTAGCCAATTGTTTAGAGTAAAGGTACATTTTAAACATTAGTATAAAAAATTATAACAGAAAAAGATAAAATACACAGTGAGTTTATTGAATAATCATTTATTTTACAAAAGGTTTAGATTTAAAACAGAAGTGTGTTGTTCAGTCCAAATTCACAACATTAAAAACTAATATTACATTTACACTTTCCTTATGAAATATATCAACCATTCCTTTATGACTTTAACAGACTGTCCAAACAGGAATATTTTATAACAAAATCAGTGTGCTGTTCCTTAAACCAAACAACATTTAAACATTTTTAACAGGGCCACATCTGTCCATGCCAAGCAGTGAGAAAACACACAAATATAATTTTTTTCACTGATAAAACTGTGGTGTACTCACAGCATAATGAGTAAATGAATAGGTCCATATGGAGTAATATTTCTTTAGTTTTTGTTGTGTTAATGACGGGTGGTAGATGATAGTCAGTCAGCCTCCTTAATGGTAAACATCGAAAACTGCTCTGGGCACTTTTTATACTTATCTGTGAAAAAACACAAAAATATGAATAAATGTTCCACTAACAGAACTGTGGTATACTCACAACATAAATAAGAGTGGTACCTTTAAAGTTTTTGCGTGTGAATGATGGTTAGTTGAGAACAGTCAGCCAGTCTCCTGAATGGTAAAGATCCAAACTTGCGCAGGAAACGTTTGTGCTAAACTGTGAGAGAAAACACATGAATATGAATTAATTTTCCACTTACAGAACTGTGGGGTACTCAAATAAGACAATAAATAAATTAATAAATTTGTTTACGTTACCTTTAAAAGGTTTCTGGGTAAATAACTGTTTGGTGGCGAGTAGTCAGTCAGTCAATCAATCTCCCCCCTGACAGAGAGATTCAAACTTGTGCAGGAAACGTTTGTGCTAAACTGTGAAAAAACACACATAAATATGAATTAATTTTCCACTTACAGAGCTGTGGTGTACTCACACAACGTAATAAATACATTAAAAAATGTGGTAACCTTACCTTTAAAAGGTTTCTGGGTAAATGACAGTTTGGTGGTGAGTAGTCAGTCAGTCAGTCAATCTCCCCCCTGACTGACTGAGAGAGATTCAAACTTGCGCTGGAAACGTTAGCGCTAAACTGTGAGAAAACACATAAATATGAATTAATTTTTCACTTACAGAGCTGTGGTGGACTCAAACAACATAATAAATACATTAATAAATGTGGTAACATTACCTTTAAAAGGTTTTATAAGTGAATAGCCATTTGGTAGAGAGTAACGTTAGTCTGTCAGTCAATCTCCCCCCTGACTGAGAGAGATTCAAACTTGCACAGGAAACATTTGCGCTAAACTGTGAGAGAACACATAACAGGGTTTATACAGAAATCCTTAAGTTAAATTTACTACTTTTTACTACCTTTTTTACTACCTTCAGAATATTTTTTAAAACCATCACGACACTGAATGGCAAGTGTTAATCAGCGACCTTTCTATTATTTACACAGATTTTGACATATATAACATACAAAAAAGAATTAAAGTGAAAACTGTAACCATAGTGAACGAAATTGAATGACTGTACATTTATCAACTAAATATTACGTTACAATAGAGGCAGCGCTGATGTGCTATTTTATGCGCAAAAGTTTCTGCTGTTTACTTTCTCCTAAGACCTAAATGGTCGTGTTTATATGAGGATATTTGCAAAGACGGGATTTTTGAGGCATATGTGTTATTTAAGGCCAATAAAGCGGCAAAAATACGTACAACACAAGCTCAATGAGAAACGAATGGGCGGCTAGCGTGCTCCTCTGACACAGAAACAGCGGACGCACTGTTGTTTGTGTTTGAATGGTTAAAATCACTTGTTTTTAAACTGCTGTGCTTAAATATATGTACAAATGTTACGTTTTTGTGACCAAACGCAAATGCAACTGCAAGAACCGACAGGTGGATGACATCAAAGTCCCGCGAGACCATTTCGGAAGCAGTCTCCTCTTATGATTCCTCGTCAATCGCTCTCAAGGGATTTGGATGTCATCTGCCTTTTGGTTGTTGTGGCGCCACATGAAGTTTACCCACGAGTTAAACAAACCCGTTGTACCAGCCACTGGCTATATCAGCATAGCATTAAAAAGCGTGACGCGGATGATCAGTAACGTGAGAAATCATTTACCCCCAAAATACAGGACCCCTTGTGCAAAGACACGCAAGTTACCTGTTTGGTTTTCTTAGCCCACGAACTGAAGGGCTTGCCAATCTTCATCATTTCGCTAAGCCAAGTCAATCGTCTTTTACGCCTTTATCGATCTTCAAAACATCGGAGCCTTCCTGCATTTATAAGTTTGACCATGCTAGCTAAAAAACTTTTACCTCAGCTTAACGTGATACAGTCAGAAAACCCGGAGTGGATCCGGTGCGTAGTGATAACAGAACGCTTACAGTGGAGAGAGGAACGTGATTTGGCTCCACTCCAGGCTTTGATCACATCCCAGAGACGAAAGATCTTTGATTATTTGCCCAGATATGCAGGTGATTTGAACTAATTTCCAGGCATCATAACATTACAAAAGGCAATCGAAAATTTACTACCTCGTCAGATGACGTTTACTACTTTTTACTACTTTTTACTGGCCTTAATTTGGCATATTTTAATTTACTACCTTTTACTACCTTTTACAACCCCGCGGAAACCCTGCATAAATATGAATTAATTTTTCACTTACAGAGCTGTGGTGTACTCAAACAACATAATAAATACATTAATAAATGTGGTAACGTTACCTTTAAAAGGTTTTATAAGTGAATAGCCATTTGGTAGAGAGTAACGTTAGTCTGTCAGTCAATCTCCCCCCTGACTGAGAGAGATTCAAACCTGCGCGGGAAACATTTGCGCTAAACTGTGAGAGAAAACACATAAATATGAATTAATTTTTCACTTACAGAGCTGTGGTGTACTCAAACAACATAATAAATACATTAATAAATGTGATAACGTTACCTTTTAAAGGTTTTATAAGTGAATAACCGTTTGGTAGAGTAACGTTCGTCTGTCAGTCAATCCCCCCTGACTGAGAGAGATTCAAACTTGCGCGGGAAACGTTTGCGCTGAACTGTGAGAAAACACACATAAATATAAATTATTTTTCCACTTACAGAACTGTGGTGTACTTAATGCACATTATAACCTGCTCATAAAAATGACTCTGAGGCAATAGTGCTGTGTCAATGTCGCGTTGTATACAACTTTACACAAATTACCGTAACCGAATCAGTATTAAAATCAAGATTCACGACAAGCAACATGTTTTTAAAGTTTAAAGATGCTTTAAAGACGACGAAGGAGTTTACAGTGCTTTGCTTACCTAATGCTCTTCATGTCTGTCGTGTCGTCCTCCTGTTGCGCTGCTCTGTGAAGCTCAACTCCGACCGTGAGATGTGGGGGATGGGCGCGTGTCAAAATAAAAGCGCATTTTTTCAGGTGGATGTGTGAGGGATTCAGATTCAGTATTTATTCAGTTTAAGTTATGGTTAATCAATTGCAGTTTTTGAGTTCATATCACAGTTTTAATAAGTGAAATTAACTTTTTTTTAATTAAAATTTTAAATTAAACACACTGTCAATGAACAGAAGAAAACTAAAACTACTTCAAGACCCATGTGCCCAACTAAAGGAAACAAAAATTGACACAATGGTTACAATGGTTATTTACAGCAGTTGTCTAGAACAACAATTAAAAAAAAATGACAGAGGCTGTCTCTTAACATTGTACCTTATTCATTAAAAGAAATGGTACATATATGTACCTTTTAATGGTTGGGAACAAATATGTACCTTTTTGACCCTCAAAAAGGTACATACATGTACCTTAAGGTCCAATAATGAGCCCTATGGGGTACTTTTGTGTAGATTGTACCTTGGGGGACAGAAATGGACCCCTACTGTACCCCTATTTCTGACAGTGTACTTAAGAAGTGGCCCACCATATACCACTCACTTATTTCACCCCACTCGCAGTGGCGGAACTAGAATTTTTTTAATGGGGTGGCCAGGGGGTGGCCAAAGCTACTTTAGGGGGTCCATAGTCCATAAAAGAAAATGACGTATAAACATGTATCAAGAAAGCATAAATTAATCTTTTGATCGCATTAGATGTAAACATAATAAGGGTGAATTTTAAATCTGTGAATTTCTTACATCTGATTTACTGTCTGTTAAAGGGATTCACCCAAAAATGAAAATTCTGTCATCATTTACTCACCCTTATGTTGTTCTAAACCTGTATTTTATTTTAATAAACACAAAAGAAGATATTTTGATAAATGATGGTCAGCATACAATTAATGGTATATCCACTGAATTCCATCATGTTGTTTTTATTCCTACCTTCTTTTGTGTTCATCAGAAAAAAGAAATTCGTACAGGTTTAGAACAACATAAGGATGTAAAAATGATGACAGGATTTTCATTTTGTGAACTATCCCTTTAATGAAGCAAAAGATCAGGAAATCTAAACTCCATGATAAACCTTAAACTTACTTCAAATAGCAGAGCTCAACACAAAAGATGTTTGGATTAATCTTTATTTACGAAGATACAGAAGATGTAAAAGTTTTCTTTTTTCTTTTGATATTTAATTGACTTTAATGACAGATAGACTTCAACAGGTTAGGTTAAGACCGAATGCAATAAAATGTTTATTCTTTTAAGACGTACAGTAACCAAATGTTTAGTATGAAAATCACCAAGACAGCTATTTTGACATATGAGCATTTGTCCGTTTAAGCCAAAACGACGCGAACATGAAGTCGTTTAAGCTCTATCTGTGCACACGCACTATCAGATATGCGCGTCGCGCTTTCAAGTTCAATGTGGCAATCCAGTCGAATTAACAATCATACAGTAGCCTATAAAGATCACGTCAAGAATGAAAACATGGTGCTGGGTTTTGTTGTAAAAAGAATTGGCGATCTTAGACTTTATTCAGTCCACAAGAAAATTACCACACTTCCAGCATATACGGTGAAATCATGTAGTATTAGCAATGTACGACTTCACTTACATAATTTTAAAGAGATTCCAAGCATTATGTAGACATTTATCTTCTGATGGTATGAAAAGTATTCGTTAAGTCACAGTAATTTTTCTGACGCGTTTTTGAAAAGACGTCACTGTGGAGAGATTACAGAACGCGCATTATATATTTTCTTAATTTTGTGAAAAGCACAACATTCAGTTTTTATAAACACACAAAAAATGACACTTTAACGTTTTAAATGATGGTATAAATCATATCTGTATGTCCAAAATCAGCAGAGTAAACCAAGTCTCTTTGCGCAGTGACTGAAAAATAAAGAGTTTGCGCCGCGACCGCAGGGAGGGTTAATATTCATAATGTTTGTTTTTAACAATGTGCTGCGCTGCCGCACGTCGAAAATAAACATAGCGATTAAGTGAAAGTAGCGCATTAAATTTGGGGTGGCACACGGGGTGGCCAGTGACATGTCAAGGGTGTCCAGTGCCACCCTGGACACCCCTCTGGCTCCGCCACTGCCCACTCGTGTGATCATTTATGGCAAAAACTAATTTTATAAAACAGTTCAGCACTCTAAAATCAGGCATTTTTTACAGTTCATATGACTCATTTCAAGAGAAATTAATGGCATCTCTAAATTCAAGAAATTATTATTCACTTCCATGAGGGAAACTATTCACTTGGTTGTTAATTGAAAAGATCTAGATTAATCTTAATTAAAATTGGTTTTCAACATATGATACATATTTAATTTAACTATGGTTTTAGTTGTACTTCTATAACGGCGCAATGTTCTGTAAACTGGTTTTAATTAAATTCAGACAATATCACAGTTTACGGGGAACATTTTATTACTGTTTCAACCAAAAGCAATTCCCATGCTGGATATCACACAATGGCCTGCACATCGTGTCCTTTCTGTCAAACACATGCAAAACACACATTGTTAATATGCAACACCAAAAAAGAATAACAATTACAGACTGTGGAACTAAAATGCATAAAGGGAAAGTAATTGCTCATGCAGATCAAACTGGCAGTGTAACCTCTCTATGTACTACAAAAGAGAGAATTTGACAGAGAGGAACAGATAATAAGATAACCTCACTAACTTTGGCACCTTTTAAGCTGCACATTTAACAATTACCTATTTTAATAAGTCATTTTGGTATACAGGTAAAGTTTGTTTCTCATACAACCCATATTGCTGGCAATGTAAAACCTTCATTTGGGTAAACTATCATTGGGGTTGTTAACACTTGGTATTAAGATGTGTTTACATCAATCAGATCACAAGTGGACGAGAGAGACACATCATGTTTACACTTTAAATACGTATTTAAATCCGTCCACTTTTGACCGCTTCTGTCCTGAATGTTAGGGGGCGGTCTGTCGAGATGGCGGGCGAGTCTCTCCGCTGTCATTTATGGGAGTTATGATGAGTTTATATGGATGCGAACTAATATTATGTTGGAGTCCACTGCTTGTGTAGTAAGTAAACATGCTGCACAGTGTTTTGTACATGTATATGTTAGAGCTTTCTCTGATATTTCAGCGCAATTGTTGAAATAGGATCGCGCAACTTTCACACACTTGCAAAATGAAACTGCGGAGATCAGCTGCTTTAGTTTTATCAATGAAAGGCTAAAAATAGAGCTGTTCACTGTGTTCGCACCAGAAGTCAGAAAAGACCTACGTAAAACATTGTGCTCAGTAGCTCAGATTAGATAAATGGGCGGAGAGAAGGCGGTCGCGTGTGGCTGTTCGAACACATTCAACCACATGTGCGTTTACACTACAAAAGCAATCCGATCGAAAGGATTTTCAACTACCTCTGAATGTGGTTGAAAGTGAATGAAAGTGGACGAGCTCAAAACGCCTTGAACACCGTTTACACCTGGTATTAACGTCATCCAGTTGTGATCAGATCGATGAAAACGCATGTTAATGCCAAACTGCCTCATTTATTTTTATGAAAAATTCCACTTTATTTTAAGAAAGAGAAACACCCCAGGGTTGGCCAGTGACAGTTAATAGTGACCACATCTGTGAAGCTCTAAAAATAAACAGACTTACACCATTAATGCAACACAAAGTAGACTCATAGCTTAAAAATACATGAATATAATGTAAATAAAACACAATAGCTTTGTGTAGTCTTGTTAATCACAAAAAATAGTATTCCTACATTTTGCTTACTTTGACGAAATATTGCTCCTGCACATATCACTGTATCTTTCGATTGGAGTGTCCACTAGAGGCACTGCAGGCGCTTGTTTTTTCTACGTTTTGATGCGGCTTCACTTCAGGCAGGGATGGGGAACTGGCGGCCCGAGGGCCGCACAGGGCCCGGGGTAAATTCTTATACGGCCCGTTGGACCATATTATACTTCATCAAATACTTTTAAAAT